>NW_005353896.1:566094-573617 GCF_000412655.1 Myotis brandtii | reverse complement strand
GAGCAGGCGCCCCTCTTTGTTGATCTCTCAGGCTCCTGGCCTCCACTGCATGTTGTACTCTCCCTTGAGCTGTGGCCAGGGTGGGGCGCCCTTTCCTGCTGTGGGATCCCCAGGGCTACCCAGGGACAGGCACACAGCGGGGCTGGCTGCAGGCTGCCCATTCCTGCTCTGTGATCCCTGCAGCGACCCAGGGGCTGGCACACAGAGGGGCTGGCTAGAGGCCACTCTTTCTTGCTTGGGGATCTCAGCAGTGACTCAGGGGCAGGCGCACACAGGGGCTGGCTGCAGGCCGCCCTTTCCTTCTCTGTGATCCCCGCCCTATCCTGCTCTGTGATCACCGCTTCTATCCAATGGGCAGGCACACACAGGGGCTGGCTGCAGGCCGCCCTATCCTGCTCTGTGATCACCGCTTCTATCCAATGGGCAGGCACACACAGGGGCTGGCTGCAGGCCGCCCTATCCTGCTCTGTGATCACCGCTTCTATCCAATGGGCAGGCACACACAGGGGCTGGCTGCAGGCCGCCCTATCCTGCTCTGTGATCACCGCTTCTATCCAATGGGCAGGCACACACAGGGGCTGGCTGCAGGCCGCCCTATCCTGCTCTGTGATCACCGCTTCTATCCAATGGGCAGGCACACACAGGGGCTGGCTGCAGGCCGCCCTATCCTGCTCTGTGATCACCGCTTCTATCCAATGGGCAGGCACACACAGGGGCTGGCTGCAGGCCCCCCTTTCCTGCTGTGGGATCTCTGGTTGCTCATCCCTGGCAGAAGGGCCTGTTGGGGGCTTGACTGCTGGCTGACGGGCAGCAGTTCCCGCCAGTGACGGGGGATCTCCCGAGGGAGAGCCGGTTGGGGGCCTGGCCAGTGGCAGATCGCTGGGGTCACGCCTGCCAGCCCTGGGTCGGGTTGCACAGGGGTCGCGATCAATGATTCTCTCTCATCATTGATGTTTCTCTCTCTCTTTTCCTCTCCCTTCCTCTCTGAAATCAGTTAAATATATATATATATATACACACACACACATATATTTTTTTTTCTAGAAAAAGCTTGTTAGGAAGGGTAATGGAAGAAAATATTTCATTTACAATAGCCACACATCATAGAATAACTTGGAATATTCTAAATAAGAAATATAGCAGCTTTCTATGAAAACACTTTTATAATATGACTAAAGCACCCAAAACAAAACTTGAATTATTAAAAAGGAATGACTTCTAATTTCATAGAGAAACTTAATATTAGAAGAATCTCAACTAATTTTAAATCAATGTGCAACTTATGATTTCTGTAGTCTACCGATAAAACATTTTTTATTAATGCTAGACAAATTTATTAGAAAATTCATGTGGATAAATAAATGTTTAAGATTAACTAAAATTTTTTTGAAAGATAAAAGTAATCAGGTAGACTTGAATACTGGAAGATATTCAAGCATATTATGAAATATTATAATTAAAATACTATAGTATTGATTCATAAATAGAACAATGGTAAATAAAAGAGCCCAGATCTAATGCAGATATGTATGGGAATTTACTACATGAGAAAAAATGACATTTTATATCAGTGGAGAAAATATAGGTTAATTAATAATGGTGTTGGGCAATTGAGCAGATAAAAAATAGTTTGTACTACAACCTCAATAATCAATTGAAGTTGGAACAAACAATTATATCAGAAAGATGAAAGAGAAGAATGAGAGAAAAAAAAGAGGATATTATACATTTTTAGAAGAAAATTTGATTTTTTATATATTTAAAAATAATTTTGAAATGGGAAAGGCCTCTGTAAATATTAACCAAAACTCACAAGGACTGAGACACCTGCATTAACATAACTAATTGTTATGATTGAGAAATGAGACCACCTGTGTCAACATAATTTAATGGTTTTCCCCACAAAATTTTTTCCCAGGGAAGATAAGACAAAAAATCAACAAATCACTTTACTGTTTGCTTTAGGAAATTATTGCAAATTAATTCTTCTGGGCAAATAGCTTGCTCACCTGGATGAATGGCTCATGTATCAGGACACCAAGAATTGCTTCAATGCCTTTGCTTTTCTGTGTCCACCAATCCTAAATCACAATGTCATAAACTTTGGCCAATTTCAATCAGTTCCTCACCTTGAAAGACACAGCCTTAAACCCTTTGAGTATAGAACCATAAACCCTCTAAATACCATTTCCTCACATCCACCTTTTGAGACACTCTTAAAATTCTCTCAAAGTACTATATTCTCTTGCTATAATAAGTTTATTAAATTCAAATTTGCTTGAATAAGAGGTACTTTTGGTAGTACATTGTTGAGAGTTGATGATTCAAAGCAATTTTAAAACTTCATATGGAAAATAATATACAAAATCAATCAAAAAATGATAAAGTGGGAAATTTTGATATGGCAAGTGATGAAGTTTTAAATATGAATCATAGACAAAATTTTATTTACCTACATAATTTAAAGCCCTATTTAATAAGAAAAATATTTTAAAAGGGTTACCTACATGAAAAAAGTTCACATCAAATGAAATTTAAAAATGCTTTTAAAATACATATAAATTAGCTCAACATAAATTATATTGCCAGAATCATTAAAACTATAAGGAAATTCTGTTTTTCACCTTTCAGATTGACAAAGGTCAAAAGGAGTGTAGATGTGGGGAAGTGCAGAGTTTAGCCTCTATGGAGTGCAACATGGCAATATGTATTACACTTTTAAAAGACCATTGGCTTTGACCAAGGCATTCTACTTCCAGAAACTTACTCCAGATAGATTCTCATATGTGGAAAAATTCATATGTATGAGGTTATTCATTTTAGCTATTTCTGAAAAGAGCAAAGGATGAAAACATTTATAATATCCATTATTATGGTATAAATAAAAGTGACATTTTGGAGGCAGTTACTGTAAATAATGATATATACTAATGTCCAAATTAGATGTGTTTATATATTTTAAATGTTTTTATTGATGTTTTCAGAGAGAGAGGAAGGGAGAAGGATAGAGAGATGGAAAGATCTATGAGAGAGGAGCATCATCTATTGGTTGCCTCCTGTGCACCCCCGACTGGGGATTGAGCCTGCAATCCGGGCACGTACACTGACAGGGAATCAAACCAGTCACCTCTTGGTTCCTGGGTCAATGTTGATGCTCAACCCCTGGGACACACTGGCCGGGCCAAGTTATGATGTTTTTTTAAAATTTATTTCAATAGAGTGTGATTTTTGTGCCACAATTCTAGTGGGAACACATATAGTTATATCATTCAAAAGGTCTGTGTAAAAACTGTTGCCAATGAAGTTAACTAAATGGTTTAGGGAGAGAAGTATTTTCTTTCAACTCTTTGTCCAAATATGTACATTTATTAATTATTAACTCTCTCTGAACCCCAATGAAATTGAAAAAGGGAACTTGCTTTACCTAAACCTCCGCAAGGCAGTACTGCTTTAAAACCAATACAATAAATACACTTAAAAGGAGTAAGACATCCTTCTACACTTCCGTGTGGTGGACAGTGAGCACAAGCACATTGAGTCTGTAGAGAAAGGAGGTTCCTCCCATTCAGCCCATTTGCAGCTGCATGTTGGTGCCCCACAGCAAACAGCTGTGGTGCCTTGAAACTTGAGAAGCTGTGGCAGAAAACCAGTTGTTTTGCAAAAGCAAGGTAGTATGTAATATTAAGATGTAGCTTGTGCTACTCAAGCTACTGTGGTCAGAAGAGAGAGAATCATAGTAGGGTACATAAAGTAAAATACATATATATACATATTCATACACACTAGAGGCCTGGTGCACGGATTTGTGCACTGGTGGAATCCCTTGGCGTGGCCTGTGGTGATTGGGGGGAAACCACCAGTCCAACACTGCCTGCCACTCCTGCTTGCCTCTCCTGCTCATCACTCCCGCTGTGCCTGCTGCTCCCACTGCTCAGTAAGCTTGCTGCTGCTCCGCTGTGGTCTCCAGGCTGCGGCAGCCAGCCCTGAGTCCTGCGTCTGGCACCCTTGGTCAGCTGAGCTGCACTCCCGCTATGGGAGCGCACTGACCACCAGGGGGCAGCTCCTGCATTGAGCGTCTGTCCCCTGGTGGTCAGTGTGCCTCACAGATAGTGACCGGTTGACCGGTCAAGCAGTCAAACAGTCGCTTAGGCGTGTGTGTGTTTGTGTGTGTGTGTGTGTGTGTGTGTGTGTGTGTGTATTTCTAACAACAAAAAAATCATATCAAAATTAATTATATCAAAATTACCTAGGGGCTCATGCTTAGGGTCAGGCCCTCAGATATTAAATAATTTTAATACAATTAAGAAAAATGGCCCCTAGAAGCAGAAAGAAACACCAGGTGAACTTCAGAATATTCTTTCTTCTAACCCAAATGCTCAGGACTGAGTTCCAAATGAGTGTTTCTGAATAACCTTCCTTCACTGAGCAAGGAAGGGCTAGCAGTGGGAGTGATAGGAGACAGATGGCATTTGAATATTTCACCAGTTCCCCCACGCCTGCCTACTTCTTCAGCTTCATTTCACTTTTATCTTCACGGTTCTATCCACCACAATACCCCTTGCTTTGGTCAAACTATTGTTCTGAATCCTGTCCAAAGTCATTTTGCCCAGTCAGCAGCAGGGAGCCTGGCTGGCAGGAGCCACCGGAGCCTTTCTTCCCAGTCCTGCTGCTCACCTGAGGTACAAGCAGCTGCGGGTCTTGTGAAAGCAGCCCAGCACCGCAGGAAGCAGCACATCCCTCCATTGCCTCCACCATCCCCTCACACCTCAATTCTGCCCAAAGTCAGGCTTAAAACAACCAGTACCCTTGGAGGATAATTATTGGAAAAATCAAACAGTAAGCAACTTAAAATTAATTTCTCATCATGTAAACCCTAAAGGCCTGGTGACGAATGTGTGCACCAGTGGGGTCCCTTGGACTGGACTGCAAGATCAGATAAAACTGGCTCTCCAACATCCCCTGAGGGTTCTTGGATTGCGAGAGGGCACAGGCCAGGCCAAGGGACCCCACCAGTGCACGATCGGGGCCGGGGAGGGATGCAGGAGGTTGGCCAGCTGGGGAGGGACCGTGGGGAAGGCACCAGGGTGTGTCCGACCCGTCTTGCCCAGTCCACATTGGCCAGACCTCAGCAGCAAGCTAACCTACCAGTCAGAGCAGGGAAATGCTTTTAAGTTTTTATTGTTTTGTATTTTCTCAACGTATATTTGTGACTGTATTTTTAAAGTATATTTTTATACTTTAGAGCAGTGGTTCTCAACCTTCCTAATGCCTCGACCCTTTAATACAGTTCCTCGTGTTGTGGTGACCCCCAACCATAAAATTATTTTTGTTGCTACTTCATAACTGTAATTTTGCTACTGTTATGAATCGTAATGTAAATATCTGATATGCAGGATGTATTTTCATTGTTACAAATTGAACATAATTCAAGCATAGTGATTAATCACAAAAACAATATGTAAGTATAATGTGTTTTCTGATGGTCGTAGGTGACCCCTGTGCAAGGGTCGTTTGACCCCCAAAGGGGTTGCGACCCACAGGTTGAGAACCGCTGCTTTAGAGAGAGAGAGAGAGAGGAAGGGAGAGGGCGAGAGAGAGTCATCCATTCTCTGCCTCCCATATGCACCCTGACCAGGGAAGAAACCAGTAACCAGAGTATGTGCCCTGACCAGGAATTGAACTGGTGACCTCCTGATGCACTGAAGGATGTTCAACCAACTGAGCCATACTGGCCAGATCAATTTGTGACTGTATTTTAAATGCCAGTTTTCTGTGGAAATCTGAAAACCTTTTGAACTAATAAGATTAAATTTTTATATCAAAGCTTTTTCTATTGAAAAAAATGCTTGGTGCAGGAAGTAGGAGGAGAATTCTTTATATTGGTAAATTCTGTCCCAGTCAATGCTTTATTAAGTAGTCTCTATTCATCATAGATAATACACTAACTGTGGACTCATATCCTGACTTGAAATACATATCCTCCTGTACTGGGTGAATAATGTCCCTCAAAATCCATGCCCACCTGGAACCTCAGAATGTGACCTTATCTATAATAATAAAAGTGTGATATGCTAATTAGACTGGACAGACGAACGACCTTCTGGACATCATTCCTGGCATCCTTCTGGATGAAGCTGCCATGGCGAGGGCCGAGGCAGAGGCTGTTAGGGGCAATCAGGCAGGCAGGCGAGCAGTTAGGGATGATCGGGCAGGCAGGTGAGTGGTTAGGGGTGATCAGGCAGGTGAGTAGTTGGTGATCAGGCAGGCAGGCAGAGTGGTTAGGGGTGATCAGGCAGGCAGGCGAGCAGTTAGGAGCCAGAGCTCCCAGATTGTGAGAGGGATGCCCGACTACCAGTTTAGGCCCCATCCCACAGGGGGCCCTGGATTGCGAGAGGGCACAGGCAAGGCTGAGGGACCCCCCCCATCCCCCCTGCATGAATTTCGTGCACTGGACCTCTAGTTTGCTAATAAGAAGGCCATGTGAAAATGGAGGCAGAGAGTGGTGTGTCTGGAAATAAAATAACACAAAAGATTACCAGTAACCACCAAAAGCTAGGAGAGAGGTATGAGACATGTTTTCCCCCTCAGAGCTTCTGGAATGACTCAACCCTGCCAACACCTTGTATCAGGATCCTAGCATCCAAAACTATGAGAGAATAAATTTCTTTTGTCTTAAGCAACCCATTTTGTGGTACTTTGCTATGACAGCCCTAGGAAATTATTATACCCTCTCAAAAATATGCAATATAAGCACATTTTATATTCTATTTAATTTTATTATAATGCCAACATTTTGTCTCTGCTTGCTGAGTAACATTATTGAAAGCAACTAACATTTATTGAACATTTTCGAACTTCCAGGCACTTTGCATTAATAATCCTCACAACTACTGTGGAAGACATTATGAACCCAAGTTTATAGATTAGGGTAGCCTAATCTGCAAGAGGGGAAGGGTTCTTGTAATATTAAGTAGGTGAGTTAGTATCCAAATTCATTTCTGTTTAACCCCAGTATTTATAGTCTACCTATTAATTTAAGAAAAGGAAAAATGAATTATTCTAACGTATAACAAGATTTTAAATCACACTGAGCAAAGAAAAGAGCCCCCATCCTTTATCCGTGTGCAATCTACGTGTATTTAATTTTCTTTTCCAACCCTGCAAGATGTTGTGCAAGGTGTCATCCATCAGAATGAGCTTACAAATTCATTTAGAAGCACAAGCACATTCAAGTGTGCCATATAGTCAATTCCTTTTTCAATGAGAGTCCTCTCTGATACCACAAAGCTTTTATGTTAAAGCAAGTGTAATGACAAGACCATTACTTCAGGTATTGACCAAAACTGCAAACAGGAGAGCAATAGGGAGGTTTTCCTAAAGATGTTCTTACAAAGTGGAAACATTGAACAAATGCATTATTCTCTTTTTTAAAGTAGAGTTTGCCGTTTACTCTCTATTAGTTCATGTCTGTGATCCTTTTTTTTTTTTTTAAATTAATTAAGCTTTTATAGTCATTTTTTTTT
>NW_005353896.1:509299-559511 GCF_000412655.1 Myotis brandtii | reverse complement strand
GGTGATCAGGGGGCTGCTGTTGCTTGGATCAGCACTGCATGATCTGGGAAACGCTCCTCTCTTATGGGCACTGCATGGTCTGGTCAGTTCCTCAGGATGCCACCTTTAGTCACAGTTTTCCGCAGTCACAAAATCCAAATCTCAAATCTCCCGGCGCCAGCAAACCCGAGGAATTCCTTTCCCCGGTCAGGGGCTGTGTCTGTCCCAAGAGACGCGGCTGCCTGCCATGCGGTCTCCCTCCGACCCTCTGGGCTCAGGTCTGGCAAACTTTCCTGCCCAGATCCCTGGTTTTTAACCTTTCCAGGGGAGCTCTGCCCTTCCCGGCTGCAAACCGTCTCACCAGCTGAGTAAATTCGCCAATTCGGGGTGGGTGTTATTAGTTTCAGCTGCTTACTCCGTTTGCTCCGGGACAAGACCTGGGACGCGTCTGCCTATATCGCCGCCATCTTGCTTCTCCTGTGATCCTTAATGACAGACTGATTTAAAGCAAAATAATTATTACCTTTTAAAAAGAGCATGTATTATAATGATGGGTCCAGCAATAGTGTTGTAGCAGTTCATTAAAAGTATAATAAGACACTAGGAGGGTGAGGGCATGAGCAGGGGGTGGGGGTGGGGTGGGGGCAATGGGGGAATAAGGACACATATGTAATACCTTAATCAATAAATAATTTAAAAAGATTTAAAATGAAAAAATGATGCATAAAAAAGGATAATAAGAGTGTTTGGGTGGAGAAGAGAGAATGTGTGGGTCATCTCAAGCTTATGCTACATCCAATACTGGAATTCAGCCCTATCGGATATGTCAAGGGGATTCATGTAGCAGAGGACTGGAGAGGCTTTAGAGAGAGAGTTTATTTTAAAGGATGACGGGGACATCAGAGAAAAGGCCTCTTCTACTGACAAAACTTTAGATCTAAAAAGGGAGATATGTTAGTTTGCTAAGGCTGCCATTACTGGCTGGCTAACACAACAGAAACTTATTTTCTCATAGATCTGGATGCTGGAAATTTAGATAAGCGTTCTGGTAAGGTTAATTTCTTCTAGGACCTTACTCCTTGGCTTATAGATGACCATTTTTCCTTATGTCTTTACAAGTCTTCCCTCTGTACATGTCTATGTCCAAATTTCATCTTCTTATAAGGACATCCATACTATTGAAATAAATCCCATCCTAGTGACCTCATTTTAACTTAAATACCTCTTTAAAGAGCCTATCTCCAAATATAGTCACCTGTGAGGTACTGGAGGCTAGATCTTCAACATATGAATTTTAGGGAGATATAATTCATCTCATAATAGGAGGAGTGGGTCTCAGTACAATATTATATTTGTCAAAAAATTAGTCCCTGACCCAAATTCTCATAGATTTATGTCTAATTTCTCTGGAGCCTTTGAAAGATGTAGACTCAGAGGCACTATAATGATCCTGTAATAAAACATAACAGACAAAGTGAGAGAAGTATTCTTCACTTCTGCGTTGAATATAGTGTCGAAGGGTAATCCACTGGGTTCAGTGTTGAAGATGCTGAAGGAATGAAAATTTCCACTGACATTAGCAAGAACTTAGCTCCCAACTGTCTTTTAGCAAACCTTTTCCAAAACCAGTTGATCACAGATTTATCCTGTTGTTCCTGTATCTTGTCTCATGATTAACACAGTCTCATGTTCTTCATGCTTTTCAAGAATTTGAACAGTGAAAATTCTCTACAAAACACTGAACTTTGGACATTCTCAGTTTTTCTTATGTAGGCTTTAAACTTCTTGCTCTCCATAAAACATTCTTGTGCTTTTCTCATATTTCCATATTTTAATAAATATGAGCTATTGACTTTTATTTTCTTATTCTACAAGAACCACATGTGCTTTCTGAGATACCCATCTCAGCAGGAATAAAACTTCCCAGCAGGGGAAGAGGCAGCAATATGCTGAGCAAAGGTGTCAGTGCCAGTGGCAGCAGTAGAGGCTGGTGAAAATGATGGCAATGCAGGATGGAAACAGTTCAGTCATGGGTGACACGGTGTAAGTCAAAGTGCCTTCCTATAGTTTTCAAGCAGGGTGGTCTTGGCAACAGACATCCCTGTGGGAAACTGAATCTGGAGATGATAAAAGAGGAAAGAATCTATGTGGTTATAGGACTTACTGATGAGTTTATATAAAGGAGCCTTTTGGAATATACATACGTTTAGGATACTTTACCAGGGACTGAAGTTTCAGTGACAGTAAAAGTAGAGGGACAATTGAGATTAATAGGTAATTATTGCTGATGTGACCCAGGACAACAACTCTGTATCACCATTCTTGTGAATGATGCTTCCCAGAGTTGTGTTCTAGGGGACTATTCCATAGAATTCTATATTCTACCATATTCTATATTCATACAATATTCTACAGAAACGACCTTGTCTGGAACAGTGCAATTGCTCCTAGCCATAAAATATGACCCAATATCCAGTCCTGATTTAGGTTGTCCTTAAGAAACACCATAGATGTACATATTAATGAATTTTCACATGTGTAATTAAATTTTTTCCTCACAAGCTCTTTTAGGTAAACATTATAATTTGTTCATGTCTAATGGAGAAGGAAATTGAAGAGTTATTTTGCTATTTCTACTACAACATATTTCAATAGCACAATTCTAGCACATAGTATGTGCTCAGTAAATATTTAGATAACCATGATAAAATAGATGTTGTAGACCTTCATGAATATGAAACTTTATTCATGGTCAGTCACACCAGTAAGAAGAATAAAGAATTGCCTGTGTTTCTCAGTTTCATAAAGATAAGAAAGACGCCGGGGCCCCCTAAACTACCTGAGAGCCAAGTAAAGATAATATTTAACTTAGTACTACACCCAATTGCAAATAAATATTTTGTTTTCTTCTCATAGACTGCTAAGGGAGGCATAATTAGAAACTAACTTTCCCATATGAAGACAAAAATTCATTAGTTTATTTAACAAATACACATTCAACATTTACTATGTGTCAGATACTGCTCTTGGTGCTAATGAATTAGCAGTTAGAAAAATGAATCCCTGCATTTAGGGGGTTTATATTCTATATTTAATCACTTATCTTAGGGTTTGCAGTACAGTGATTTAACTTTGGAAATCACCATCAGTTGCTTCTATGACTTGTTGAGATAGTGTATAATTCACGATTTTTCCTCTTACAAATGACATAATTCCAATTCACACTGGTTTGAAAAACAACTTATTGAGAAAACATGGCCTTGTTTACTGGCAGGCTGTCTGGCTGGGGGCTTCCAGACCTCCTGGTTTACATTCTACCAGCTCATAATCCCAGGGAAAAGAACAACTCTTTCTATAATTCTAACAAAAGTTCCAGGTAATACTGCTATTGGTCATAATTGGTTCGTATGTTTATTCATGACTAAATCACTGACATCCAGGCAATAACTTCATGTCATGAGCCAATGGAGGGACTTGTCTCATAAGAACAATATAAACTCCTACTAGACAAAGAAAAATTTATAGATATATATTTTTTTTTACCAAATAAGTGAGGTTTAATGGTGGACTGACAAGAAAACAATAGAACTACATTCCAGCTCTTGATTCATACTGAAATTAAGTGACTTTTCACCTTGAATTTTAGTGACTTTGGAACCAAAGCCAAATGGAATCTTAGATTCCTAAATCCTAGGCCAGAATTACTTAATTGTATTTCACTGTCAGTTTTTATTATGGGGAGTAAATAAGATCATGAGCTAATTGTGCTTTGAAAAAGTAATGATGTGCTGAGTGAATGGCTATTGTACATGATCCCTAGGCAATAATCTTGAAAGTTCCAGATGTCCTGATTCTATTTGTGCATTTAAAATTATTCAGTCTTAGTGACTGCATTAAAGTTATTTGGCAAGTATGCTATAAGTAGATTTTTTATTCAATGGTTTGATAATGACCACTTACAGATGGTAATAATCTTCTGGGCCAAAAACAATGAGAAGTTCTCACTAAAGTAAAGATTGAGAAGTGTTAAGCAATGTTTTCATTTGAATAGGGCTCCCGACTCTCCCATAAGGCTCCTTCATAGTGGCTCTACTTAGTCCACTCCGCTCTCTCCAAGCTATTCGTATTATTGAACTTCACCAGCATCAGACCCATGGGCCTGATAAATCTCTATAGTCCTCTGACCTACTTTTATTCTAGGGGAAATTATTCCTTTCTTATTTCTTCCCTCAGAAGAACCATATTCATATCTCTTCGAAATATATACTTATTTTTATTTATTTATTACTATTGAGTTTATTGGGTTGATATTGGTTAACAAAACAGGTTTCAAATGTGTAACCAAAAAAAAAAAATCATCTGCACACTGCATCCTGCACCCATTGCCCAAAGTGAAGTCTCTTTTCTTTCCCATTTATCCTCCCTTTGGCTTCTGCTTCTCTCCACCCTCCTTTACCTCTGTGACTATCATCACACTATTGTCTGTATTTATGTAATATGTATATTTTTGCTTTTTGCTTAAACTTTTCACTTTTTCACCCAGTTCCTTAACCTCCCCAACCCCTCTGACAGCTGTCAGTCTTTCTGATATATCTATGCTTCTGTTTCTATTTTGTTAAGTAGTTTTATTCATTGAATTCCACATATAAATGAGATCATATGATATTTGTCTTTCTCTGACTGGCTTATTTCACTTAGCATAATATTTTCTAGATCCATCTATGTTGTCAAAAAAGGTAAGATTTCCTTCTTTATTTGGCTGAGTAGTATTCCATTGTGTAATTGTACCACAGCTTTTTTATCCGCTCATCTACTGATGGGCACTTGGGCTGTTTCCAGATCTTGGCTATTGTAAATAGCACTACAATGAACATAGAGGTGTATATATTCTTTTGAATTACTGTTTTAAGTTTCTACTGATATATTCCTAGAAGTGAAATTGCTGGGTCAAAAGGCAGTTCTATTTTTAATTTTTTGAAGAAACTCCATACTGTTTTTCCACAGTGGCTAAATCAGTCTGCATTCCCACCAACAGTGCACGAAGGTTCCCTTTTCTCCACATCCTCACCAACAAACTTGCTTGTTGATTTACCTATGATAGCCATTCGTACAGGCATGAGGTTATATTTCATTGTGATTTTAATTTTCATCTCTCTGAGGATTGGTGACGTTGAACATCCTTTCATGTCTATTGGCTATCTGTATATCCTCTGGAGAAGAGTCTATTCAGGTCCTTTGCTCATTTTGTTAAATTGGATTGCTTATTTTTTGGTGTTGAGTTGCATATTTTTAAAAATATGTTTTGGATGTTAACTGCTTATCAGAAGTATCATTGGCAAGAATGTTCTCCCATACAGTGGGTTCCCTTTTCATTTTCTCCCAGATTCAAGCTTGGCAGGGTGGTGCGCCAGTACTAGTATTTGGAGGACTGGGTTAGTGCTCTGCCCAGGCTGGTGCTGTAAGAACAGGAGCGCCGGACCCTGCCAGGATGACCCAAGGATGGTGCAGGATTTTCGACTCAGGACCAGGTCCTCAGTAACTGACCTCCAGATTTCTCTTCAGGCCTCACCACCCAGGTGTTCTCTTCACGACTCCCATATGCCCTGAGGCCCTCTTCCCTCTATGAGAGCCCCTGATGAGTGCCCAAGAGCAAGCTCCTGTGTGCTGGCCCCTCAGGAGAGCACCTGGGTTCTAGCAGATTCCCTCTGCTTCCCAAGGACAGAGTCCCTGCTGATTTCCACTGCCAGATGCTATAAGAGCTCCCCTTCCTGGCCCTGGTGCACTGGGTAGGGGGTCCCAGTGTGGCGTAGAGACCCCATGCTCCTCAGGGTGGACTTTTCCAGCCAAGATATCCCTCCAGCTTCTCAGCCACTGTATATGGGTGCAGGGTCCAGCCCTAAGAGGAGGTGAGTGTACCTTCTACCTGCTCTGCAACCATCTTGAAAATCCATGTTATTTATTATTATTGGTCAAGAGACACATAGGGCCTATGCAATCCAGATGTAGAAACATCAACTAAAACCAGCCCTAAAACCAGTTCTTCTTTCCTTGAGGAAAATAAAAAGTTATTTAAATTTTTTATAGAAGTGAGGGAAAAAACTGTGTCACATCATTTTAATATAGTAAAGAAAAATATAATTAAAAGTTTATATTAAAACAATTTGAAACATCCAGGCACAATTAATTACATTATAATTTTTTTAGAAAATATAAGTATTTTCTACTATAAATTAAGAAGATTTTAAGAAATATGATGGAAATTTAACTTTTTAAACATAAATATAACCTTTAAAATATTTTTATAATAAAAATCATTACTCTAAAGGGAGTACTTTTGTGGAAGAAAAATTGATGCATGAGAGGAGTTAGGAATACAGGAGAGAGTTTCTTTGCATACTTCACTTTGCATACTTTTCAAATTTTTAAATATGTGAATACATTACTTCTTTAAAACCTTGGCTTAGTAACTTGGTTCTTTTAAATAAAATTGGAGTAAAAATTGATTTATAAGTATTCTTTGATAATATGAAATATGTCAGGCTTTCTGCGACAATAATTTAGTGAAACAAAGATGAAAGAAGCCATCACCAAAGTTATTTTGTTGCCTTCAAAATTTATCTTCAAAGTTGCTATCAACATTTTTCATATTGTCAGTTCCATTTAAAATATTCTGTCATTTCTTTTTTATTAACATATGAATCAGAATTCCTTACTTTGTATCCACACTTCATGGATTCATGTTTGACTGAGAGCTGCTTGATTTCTTTGAAGTTTTTATTCTCAGAAGAAAATGATACTTTTGTGATTAATGTGATATAGGAAAAAACTTTTCTCCAAGTTTCTACTTCAATTTTCATTTTAGAAAAAAAAACTAGTTGTAAGTATCATCCAAATAATATCTTTGGCAAAAATTTATCTTGATATCTGCAATAACATATATGTTCACGTATGTATTTTTGTCTGGAAGTTGATTAAGGAATGTAATATAGAAAAGGAGATAGTAAAAAATAAACTGCAGGCTAACTTCAGCATGAGATAAATAATGATTAATAACAAAATGTTGCTAATTTCTTTTTAAACTTGTTAACTGACACTCCTATTGTTTATCAGGGAGTGTTATTGATTTAGTTTGTGCTTGACACCATATTGTATGTTGCACACACAAAGCAGGTGCAACCTTATTCTGCCTAGAAAAAAGCTTATAAATTAGCAGGGAGGGAATGGTAAACAATTCAAATGATGATTACTGTTTAATGTAAGTGTTTGATGAATGTGTGTACTGACGCTACGTGATTGTGAAAGGGGGTTTAATTATTTATATTATTCTGGAACAATAAGAATGGTTTCCAAGGAGAAACAATATTTGTTACTACATTTGTTTCTACATTTGAAAGATTCTTCCACTTTCCTCACCTAAAAAGACTCCTTTTTAATTATTTTTTCAATTGTGAAAATGTGTGTTTCTCATTATATTTGTTACACTTCTAATCACATTTGATACTGTGATAAAACTGAATATTTCGCTCATGTAATTCTCTCTTTTGGTATTAATTTTCTTTCTAGTCTCATCTGGTACCCTTAAATTATCCTTTTGTTTTAAAATGTTAACTTTTTATAGACATTTTCTACTGTTCAAAATTTTTATCTTCAACAACTCTTAAATCAGAAACAAAGAGAACATTGAATATAACATTCATTCTTCTTATATAAATATCATAAAGACTTTTACTAAGCCACATTAATTTTCTTCTCTCTTTTATGGAGAAATTTTTGAACATAGACAAAAGTAGCAAAAATATTAGAATGAACCCTGATAAACATATTACCATCCCTTAACCATTAACATCTGACTGATTCAGTTCCATATGTACCCAATTCAGACCTAGTCAATTTCCTATCCTTCTATATTGCTCAAACATAATCTCAGATGTCATATAATTAAAATATATTATAATATGTATTCTAAAGATATTTTTCTTTCATTAAAACATCATTATACCTAAATATTGAATATTTTAATAAAAGATTATATCTGTAACATAAAATATTTTATCAATGTTTAAATTTTCATTTGTCTCATAATTTTTACTTTTAATACTAGTAAATTAACATGTTGCTCCGTTTACTATCAATCAGGACTTATAAATAGACCACATATTAATAAATGTAAGCATACATAAATGACTGAACTTGGTGTAAATAAATGCTAAAGCTCATAAATTAAAAGTTATCCATAAGATGTTTTCTCAATTGCTAAGTTATGTAAAATCTATTTTCACAAAAAAGATACTTATATTACTTGACTTGTGTATTTTTTTTTCTTGCATCTTCTGAATTCAGAACTTTTTGTAAAAACTTAATATCCTAGCAGACTGCTCTCCAGTGAACAAACATACTGTATTTATCTTTTTAAATTACATTTAAGTAGAAATCCCAAAATTTGAATTAAAAACATATGGCACTAAAGATTCATATTTTTCATTTTCACTTTTCAAAAACAAGTACAAATCTTAGAACTGAAGTATTTGGTATTTACAGTTTGTTTATATGCTCACATTGCAAAATCATTATTTCACTGAGAAAAATAGCCTTTTTGTGTGTTTTTCTAAATATTATCATTGATTAACTAGGCAATATACTGTGAACATCATATAATCATTAAAGGAAACAATGGACATTACATAAAATAAATAAAAGTATTTCATTCATGTATTTGCACACTAGATGAGCAATTCTTAAGTATTTTTATAATATCTCTTCAGTAGAAACCAAACTACCACACAGTGAATTTATTTCATATGAATTCACTACACTTACTAAGTACTTTAAAATATAGAATGTTTTAGTACATTTACATTTAATATAAAAATTAGTTTAGTCAGCTTTAAATCTATCATCTTCCAATAATTTATATTTGTTCCATTTCTTCTTGTTTAATTTATTTTTTCTTTCTGCTTTCTTTTTATTAGAGTTTTGGTGTTTTTATTTGTATCTCACTTTAATTCTTTTATTGGTTTTTAGCTATTTTTTGTTTTATATTTTGTAAAGGAATCAAATGATTATTTTTAAATTAGTAATGTCAGCATTAATATGTTACTAAATTACATATTAGTATATAATTCATTTACTTCTACCCTTTGTGCTATATTCATACATATAATTTACGTCTACAAATTTGTAAATCCCCAAAGGCAATATTCTTATTGTTGCTTTATACAATTTAGTTTTTATTAAAAAAAAGATATCAGGTAAAATATTTTATATCATTTAAAATATTCACCATTTATAACACCAACTGCTTTCTCCATACTTTCAGTTCATATCTATATATAGAATATCCTTTCAACATGAAGCATATTCTATAACATTTCTTGTATTTGTCTTTCTGAATATGGCTATTTCACTTAGCATAATGTTCTCCAGGTCCATCTCTGTTGTAATATTAGGATTTCCTTTTTTTCTTTTATTTTTTATGGCACAATAATATTTCTTTGAATATTTATACCACATTCATCCATCATAGAACACTTAGGTTGTTTGAGTATCTTGGCTATTGTGAACAATGCTGCAATGAACATGGGAGTGCATTTATCTTTTTGAGGTAAGACTTCATTTTCTTTACATATTTACCCAGAAATAAGATTGCTGATTGCTGAACGATATGGCAGCTCTATTCTTAATTTTTAAGAAACCTCCATACTATTTTTTGTGTTTTTTTATTTAATAGTGGCTCTGTAATTTAGATTCACACCAACAGTGTACAAGTGTTCTCTTTTCTCTACACCCTTCCCTACGCCTTATATCTCTTGCCTTTTTTATATTAGCCCTCCTAAAAAATGTGGTGATATCTCATTGTGGTTTTAATTTGCATTTCCCTGATGATTAGTGTTGCTAATTAGTGATAGTATTGGCTCCAGTGGTGGGCTCTCTCACCAGTTTTGGAGGCAACAGTTCATTCTGTGAACTTAATTTTCTGATGGACCTAAGAAGAGGTCTGTTCCTTAGATTCTTTAGCTTTTTCCTTGTTTTAAAGACAGTCAGAACAACAACTTCCAAGTTTTTTACACATCAAAGCTAACATTGGAAGTCTTCGCCTTTATTTTTGAAGCGTATCTTTTTGGGGTATAGAATTCTGTATTAGGAATCTTTTTCTTCAGTCTTTTAATAATATTATGCATTGTTGTGTAGTTTTCAAACACATTTATTGAAAAATAAGTGTTGGTCGTTCTTTGCAGGTAATATGTCATCTTTTTGCTTTTAAGATTTTGCCTATGGAACACCCACCAACCTAAGTCCAACATATATTCTGAACATATCAGTCTTGTGACTCAGCTCCAAGACTGTTAAGCCATAGTCTGGGTCCAATTTGCTGTTCCAGGAACTTGGCAGTAGGCATGTCTATCCATAACTTTGAAGCCAATACCATTGGGACACTTAACTTTAAGTGGGGAATTGCAGGAGGCTCAGTGTAGAGTAGCTTAAGAATTAAAAACTTCAGAAGTCATTTTATGTTTTGTTTCCAGAAATGCTACCAGCTTCTCACTCTGAAGAATTCAGGAACTTCCCCTCATGCTTCCAACAGGGGAGAGGAATAAATTATTTTGAAATATGCCAAGAAGTCCTTCTTTGATTGTGTTTTTGTAATGTTGACCAGGACTCAAAAGAAAATACTTTACCTAAGTATTACCTGAATGGAAAGAGCAACCCCCTCTATCCTTCTTGTCTCACCCAAGTGTTATAAGAAGACTCAGAAAGATTTGTGAATGTCATAGGTCAGGGATATAAGCACACTAAAAGAGTGAGGTTTAATTATAGGTGTAGAATATGGTTGTTTCCCCAGCACCTGTCTCCACATCAATAGGGCACAGTTAGCTACCAATACTTCGATTCATGCTTAAGAACCTGGAGCTTTATGTGCCCTTGCTTTTGAACTACCAATGCCACGACAGTGAAAAAACAAAAAAGGCAATAACATTCTAGTATTGTTAGGAAAATTGTCTTACCCTCATGGGTGTCTGTGGAACAATATGGAGGATACCTAGGTATCTATAGACTACACTTTGAGAGGCACTAATACTTATTTTAAAATTATCAAAACTTGAATACTAATGTTGCTATTGTAATATTGGATAGAGTACTATTTATTAAAGTAGTTCACGACAAAGAAGCTCAGAACGTCAGACTTATACAGCAAATTTGGACTTTCACAAAACAAATGTAGCACATCAAGTTGGTCCAAGTTAATTTTTTTATGTTTGGGGTGAGATCATATAATTATTTCCAATTCAGGACTGTTGTAAGCATGGAATCTTGTTTGGCGAGTTAAGGAAAGTTTTGCAAGAGTCTTAACTTTATAATGGTTTGCATAAGCACCTTATCTTCATTATATCACTCAAGGGGAACAATCTGGAAAGCTTTAGACAAAGCTACTTGTCTTAATACACAAGATTTTCCAACTTTTATTAAAGTTTTTACAACTTGTAGTAAATAATAAACTTGTAGATAAAATCTCTAGAGCCATAATTATATTTTCATTGGTTTTGGTTTTTATTCTGATTTAGTGGGCTCAGGAGAGACCACCAAAATTGTTCAGTAAGTCACAGCTCCCACAGGATGAGATTCTATCCTGTTGACTGGAATGTAAATTAATTCACTTGAGCCATGGAGTGTTCACCTGCAGTGCAGTGCATCTAGCTCTGCATTATGGTGTATACATTTTTTAATTTATGAATTATAAAAAAGAGAATTTATATTTCCTCATATTTTTATGTATTTGCATTGATTTTTTTATTCTACACATTTAGAAACTAGTAGCTATATAATTTAAACTTATTATTTCAGCTACTTACAATGAATCAGTATTTTTATGTTTGTCTTTTTAAAAATTTAGATGTAAGTTAGTATCAAACCATCATTCAGATATGAAGATAAGCTTATACATTGTCTGAAATCCTATCTTAAGAGAATACATTAAGTAAATGACTAAAATTCTCCATAAAGAACACTAAAGAGAATATCAGTGTTTTATACACAAATTTGGAATATTTGTAATATTTGAGATTTTTATTTTTACGGACATCTTATATGAAACCAGTGTTTGAAATTGGGCTTTTCTAGTAAACATTATAGTAATGAATGTATATGAAAACATATTATAATCAGTTAGTTTAAAAACACTTTCCATATGCTTTATGTATATTACCTCATTTAATTATCACAAGTCTACAGGTGGTTTTTTTGTTTGTTTGTTTTGTTTAATATCTGACTTTTAGGTAAAGGGCAATGAGATACAGAATGAATTACTAAATGCCCACGGTCACATAGCCAGGAAATGGTAGAGCCAGACTTCAGGCCCTGGCAATCTAACCTCAGAATCTACAAACTTAAACTACATGCTACTTTTGCAGTTGAAATTGTCTGGAAGTGGCAATGAAACACTAAGAGAATACTAACAAAATTATCTCCTTGTCTAGAGACACACAGAGTATAAAAGAATGAAGGTCCTTTTCCCATTAAGAAAGCTTCGGCGGGGGGGCGGGGGTGGAAATGTCAGCTTCAGGCAAGGACAAGAAGGGAGAATTCTGTGAAGAGTTTCAGATTAAAGGAGGTTCTTCTTAAAATGAACAGGGGTTTCAGAGATCAACGTGGAAGTGGTTGAGAGGGCACACGTCATTGTAGGCAAAAGAATATTAGTTTTGTAAGATTTCTGAGGTGCTATTATCTGGGTTTGCAGTGTCAGCTTGAGTGGAGATATGCTGACACCCAGCCGAGTACAGCACCTGCTTAGGATTCTAAGTAAAATACTGAAGCGCTGTGTTGTTGATCCTGAAAGGTCCCTCCTCTGGTGACTGGGGACTACCTCTCTTGGCTAAATCAACAATGGCAAGTACACAGGTATATATTGTATTTCTATGTACTTATTTGCTTATTTAATTTTATTATATTTCTCTTTAAAAGTCTTGCCTTGTTATATATGTTTAATTGCATAAAAATTAAAGATAATTACAAGAATATGTGTAATATATGTAGGCCCACTATTCAAAAGTTTTATGTCTATTTCAAATTGTTCACCCTCTCTTTTTAAAGATATAAAAATTTACAGATACAGTTGAAACTCTCTAAATTCTCTTTAAGTGCTTTCTATCCCAAGAGAAAAAAAACACTATTTTTAATTTGATGCAAATCAAAACTCTTTATAACTCTATAAAAGAGTACTACATACTTCATTTAAAAAAACCACTAAATACTTCATTAAAATTTATGCATATTATATGAGTAATTTTACTTTATAACAAATAGAAAAATTAATGGGATAAATACTGTAATAAATCATTGGGTAAACACTGTTAAGTACAGTTAAAGAGCTCTAGGGAGAAAATTATAAAAAATAACTGATTCATCAGAGAAGATTTGAATAAATAGAATGATATTTATGTTTGTTAATATTAAGGCTCAATGTTGAAAATGTTAAATTCCCTAAATTAAAATATAATAATTTAATTACAATAAAAATTCCAATACTTTCTTGGGGGAATCTTGATAAATTTATTTTAAGTTCTTATAAACGTGTAAAAGTTCAGATCAAGATGCTCAAGACAATTCTGAAAAAAGGAATGACATTGAAGGCAGTGGGACGTTTTCACAATAAATCGTTGAGCATGATTATTTTCTACCTTGGTAAACATTGCCAGTTATGTTCCAAAATAATGTATGGTAACTTGGTAAAAAAACAAACATAAAAGCAGCTGTGGGGATTTCACACTGCCACACAGCGAATTGCATGCTAGAGGGTTCTGGATCCTCACAGGGAGTTGCACACCAGAGGAACTGTGCATGTGCTCCCACCACCCTGAGCATCTGAAGCAGACAACTGAGGGACCAGATCTGTGGGAGAAGGGGCTTCAACTCAGAGCAGAGACAATAAAGGCGGAGACTTAAGGCAGACCCAGCCCTGGGCTAATGATTTCCAGACCATTGGCCTGATAGGGCCTTCAAACTCTCAATCCCCAAACAGGATGCCCAGGACCAGAAAGAGAGAGCAAAAATGGGGAGACAAAGAAACACCCCCAAGGAAAGAAAAAGGAGGAATCGCCAGAAAAGGAACTAAATTAAATGGAGGCAAGCAATATGTAAGAAAAAGAATTAAGAATAAGGGTTATAAAGTTCCTAAACAGACTGAATGAGAAAATCAATAACTTCCATGAGAATCAAAAGGAAATAAAAAATAATATAGCTACAATAAAAGGTTTCAACAGTAGACTAGAAGAAGCAGAGGTCCTAATCAGTGAGTTAGAAGAAAGGTTGAGCAACACCCAATCTAAAAAGCAATTGAGGAAAAAGGTAGAAAGCAGGAGGAGAGGTTTAGGGAGCTTGGGACAACATTAAATGAAGCAACATCCACATAAAAGGGGTGGCAGAAGGACAAGAAGAGGAGCAAGGATTAGGAAACCTAACTGAAGAAATAATGACAGAAAACTTCGGTGATATGGGGAAGAAAAAAGTCGCATAAGCCCAGAGAGTCCCAAACAAGATGAACTCAAAAAGACCCACACCAAGACACATCATAAGTACAATGGCAAATGTTAATGACAAAGAGAGAATCTTAAGGGCTGCAAAGAGAGACAGAGAGTCACCTACAAGGGATCTCCCATTAGATTATCAAGTGATTTCTCAACAGAAACACATCAGGCCAGAAAGGAATGGAATGAAGTATAAAAAGTGATGCAAAGCAAGAAACTGAATCCAAGAATACTTTATCCAGCAAGGCTCTCATTCAAAATTGAAGGGGAAATCAGGAGCTTCGCAAACAAAAGGGTGAGGGACTTTATTACTACCAAAGCAGCAATGCAAGAAATGCTAAAGGGAATTTTATAAAAAGAAGAA
Organism: Myotis brandtii; assembly: GCF_000412655.1. Taxonomy (NCBI): domain Eukaryota; kingdom Metazoa; phylum Chordata; class Mammalia; order Chiroptera; family Vespertilionidae; genus Myotis; species Myotis brandtii. The sequence goes on along the minus strand of NW_005353896.1, from coordinate 544,649 downwards.
ATAGAAAGAGAAGAAGGAACACAGGAATAAAGAATAAAAATGGCTACAAATAAGTACTTATCAATAATAACCTGAAGTTATTAATAAATAGATTAAGTGCTCCAATCAAAAGACATTGTGTGGCTGTGAGGATAAGAAAACATGAACCATACATATGCTGTCTACAAGACCCAACTCAGAACAAGGGACTCACACAGACTGAAAGTGAAGGGATGGAAAAAATTTTTCCAGGCTGCCCTAACCGGTTTGGCTCAGTGGATAGAGCATCAGCCTGTGGACTGAAGGGTTCCAGGTTCAATTCTGGTCAAGGGCATGTACCTTGGTTGTGGGCACATCCCCAGGAGGGGGTGTGCAGGAGTCAGTTGATCGATGTTTCAAACTCTCTATCCCTCTCCCTTCCTCTCTGTAAAAAATCAGTAAAATATATTTAAAATAATTTTTTCCAGGCAAATGGAAGTGGAAAAAAAAAAGCTGGAGTAGCAAAAGCAATATTTATATCTGGCAAAATAGACCACAAAGTGAAGGCCCTTAACAACAGATAAGGAAGGTCACTTCATAATACTGAAGGAATCGGCACAACAAAAGGATATAACTCTGGTAAACATATATGCACCCAATGCAGGAGCACCCAAATACATGAAAAAATTTCTGGAAGATATCATGGGAGAGATCGACAGCAATCATAGTAGGAAATGTTAATATCCCATTGATATCACTGGATAAATTTTCTAGAGAAAAAATCAACAAAGGGCTGCAAAGAGAGACAGAGAGTCACCTACAAGAAACAACAATCCTAAATGACTCTCTAGATCAGATGAAATTAATTGACAAGTTCAGAACACTTCACCCCAAAGCTACAGAATATATAGTCTTCTTAAGTGCATCTGGGATATTTTCAAATATAAACCACATTTTAGGACTCAGGCTAAATCTCTACAAATTGAAGAAGATTGAAATCATATCAAGCATCTTCTCAGATAAAAATGGCATAAAATTAGAAATCAACTACAATAAATGAAATGAAAAAAATCAAATACTTGGAGGCTAAATAGCATATTATTAAATAATGAGGGGTTACCAAAGAGATCAAAGAAGAAGTTAAAAACATCCTGGAAACAAATGGCAATAAAAACACAACAATCCTCGTTGGAAACGCCTCATAGAATAAATATGTTGTTTCCTTTATTCATAGAACTGTGTTAGATCTGTGGGAAGGAATTACAAGACAGCTGCAAAAAAAAACAACAACAAAAAACAAAAACAAAACAAACAAACAAACCACAACAATCCAAAATCTATGGAATCCTGTGAAGGCAACCTTGAGAGAGAAATTCATAGCTCTACAGGCCTACCTCAAAAAACAAGAAAAACTGGTAATAAGTTATCTAACCCTAAAGTTTAAAAAATTTGAAAGAGAGCAAAAAAAGAGGCCCTGAGTAAGCAGAAGGAAGGAAATAATAAAGATCAGCATGGACATAGACTTCATAGAGACAAAACACACAAAAAAAACAAACAAATAAACAAACAAAAACAAACAAAAAAATACAAAAGATCAATAAAACCAAGACCTGGTTCTTTGAAAGGATAAACAAAATTGATGAACCTCTAGTCAGGCTCACCAAGAAACAAAGAGGGAGGACCCAAATAAACAAAATCAGAAACAAAAGAAGTGAAGTAACAACTGACCCCACAGACATATAAATGATTGTAAAAAAAAAAAAAAATACTAGGAGCAACTCTACTCCAACAAACTGGATAATTTAGATGAAATGGACAAAAAAAAAAAATACAATCCTAGAAAAATACAATCTTCCAAAACTCAATCAGGAAGAATAAAAAAACCTTAGTAGGCTGATAACTATGGATAAATTGAAGCAGTAATCAAAAAACTTCCAGCAAACAAAAACCCTGGTCCAGAAGGCTTCACAGGGGAGTTTTATCAATCATTCAAAGAAGAACTAAAACCTATCCTCCTCAGACTATTCCAAAAAATTCAAGAGGAGGGCACATGTCCAAGCTCTTTCTATGAAGCCAGCATTACCCTAATCCCAAAACCAGATAAAGACACTACAAAGAAAGAGAATTACAGGCCAATATCCCTGATGAACATAGATACTAAAATCCTCAACAAAATTCTAACATATCAGATCCAGTATTACATTAGAAAGATCATACACTATGACCAACTGGGATTTATTCTGGGGATGCAAGGCTGGTACAATATCTACAAATCAATAAACATTATACATCACATAAACAAACTGAGATACAAAAATCACATCATCATATCAATTGATATAGAAAAAGTATTTGACAAAATCCAACACCCTTTTTTGATAAAAACTCTCAGCAAAGTGCCAATAGAGGGATCATACCTCAAAATAATAAAAGGTATATGCCAAACCTATAGCCAACATCATACTCAATGGGCAACAACTAAAACCACTTCCCCTGAGAACAGGAACAAGACAGGGATACCCAATCTCACCACTCCTGTTTGACATAGTACTGGAAGTGCTGGCCATAGTGATCAGATAAGAAGAAGAAATAAAATGCATCCGAATTGGAAAAGAAGAAGTAAAACTGTCATTATTTGCTGGTGACATGATATTGTACATAAAAAACCCTAGAACAACATCATACTCAATGGGCAACAACTAAAACCACTTCCCCTGAGAACAGGAACAAGACAGGGATACCCAATCTCACCACTCCTGTTTGACATAGTACTGGAAGTGCTGGCCATAGTGATCAGATAAGAAGAAGAAATAAAATGCATCCGAATTGGAAAAGAAGAAGTAAAACTGTCATTATTTGCTTAATAATTCTTAATTATTGACATAATAATTGATTCATTCAACTAACTTTTATTGACAGAGAAATAATTCATTCAGATATGAAACTGCTAATACAAATGCCCAGAATGAACAGAATAGAATACTAAGGATTCTGGGTTAAATAAATATCTCACAGTATAACACATGCAAGATACTATCGTATGACTATAAAAGAAAACTTAATTTTAAAATAATGGGTAATGCTCATGGAAAATGAAACATATTTTTGTTATTTTCTCACATAGATTTTTAATATGTATTCTATAAAAAACTGAAATAAAGGTATTAAAGAAAGTTAAAATATAATTTTAAAAATAATGATAAATATATGGACTAAAAAAGACCCCAAATAGCCGCAGCAATCCTGATAAAGAAGAACAAAGTTGGAGGGTTCACAATACCAGATATCAAGCTATATTACAAAATCACTGTTCTCAAAATTGTCTGGTACTGGCACAAGAATAGACATATAGACCAATGGATCAGAACAGAGAACCCAGAAATCAATCCAAGCTATTATGCACAATTAATATTTGACAAAGGAGGCAAGAGCATGCGATGGAGTCAAGACAGTCTCTTCAATAAATGGTGTTGGGAAAATTGGTCAGATACATGCAAAAAAAAGAAAGGAAGGAAGGAAGGAAGGAAGGAAGGAAGGAAGGAAGGAAGGAAGGAAGGAAGGAAGGAAGGAAGGAAGGAAGGAAGGAAGGAAGGAAGGAAGGAAGGAAGGAAGGAAGGAAGGAAGGAAGGAAGGAAGGAAGGAAGGAAGGAAGGAAGGAAGGAAGGAAGGAAGGAAGGAAGGAAGGAAGGAAGGAAGGAAGGAAGGAAGGAAGGAAGGAAGGAAGGAAGGAAGGAAGGAAGGAAGGAAGGAAGGAAAAAACTAGACCACCAACTTACACCATACACAAAATTAAACTCAAAATGAATAAAGGACTTAAACATAAGATGGGAAACTATAAAAATATTAGAAGAATCCACAGGCAGCAAAATAGCAGATGTATGTTGTACCATGTCTTTACCGATATAGTTCCTAGCACAATGGATACTAAGGACAAAATAAACAAATGGGACTACATCAAAATAAAAAGCTTCTGCACAGCAAAAGAAACCATTAACAAAACAACAAGAGAGCCCACTGCGTGGGTGAGTATATTGCCAATGTTATCTCTGACAAGGGTTTAATCTCCAAAATTTATAGGGAACTCATATGACTTAACAAAAGGAAAATAAACAATCCAATAAAAAATGGGCAAAGGACCTCAATAGACACTTTCAGAAAGAGGACATAGGAAGGCCAAAAGACATATGAAAACATACTCAAAGTCACTAATAATCTGAGAGATGCAAATCAAAATGACAATGAGATATCATCTCACATCTGTCAGAATGGCTATCATCAACAAATCAACAAAAGTCAAGTGCTGGGTAGGATGTGGAGAAAAAGGAACCCTCCTGCACTGCTGGTGGGAATGCAGACTGGGGCAGCCACTGTGGAAGACAGTATGGAGTTTCCTCAAAAAGTTAAAAATGGAACTCCCATTTGACCCAGTGATCCCACTTCTAGGAATATATCCCAAGAAAACAGAAACATCAATCAGAAAGGCTATATGCACCCCTATATTCATAGCAGCACAATTCACCATTGGTAAGATCTGGAATCAGCCTAAGTGCCCATCAGCAGATGAGAGGATTAAAAGACAGTGGGACATCTACACAATGGAATACTATGCTCCTTTAAAAAAGAAAGAACTCTTACCATTTGCAACAGCATGGATGGACCTGGAGAGCATTATGCTAAGCAAAATAAGCCAGTCGGAGAAAGATAAATGTCATATGATCTCACTCATTTGTGGAATATAATGAACAACAAAAACTGATGAACAAAAATTGATCCAGAGACATAGAAACATCGAACAGACTGCCAATCCTCGGAGGGAAGGCTGGGGAGGATGAAGGGGGTGGGGATAAAAGATCAACCGAAGGACTTGTATGCATGCATACAAGCATAACCAATGGACACATATAGTAGGGGGTGAGGGCATGTACTGGGGGTGGGAGTGGCTGGGGAGAGATCAATGGGGAAAAAAGGAGACATATGTAATACTTTAAACAATAAAGAATTTAAATAAAAAAAACAGGTGTGATATGTATTCCAGAGAAGACATTTTTATAAGATATATATGTTTGTTTTTATTTCAGAGATGAAGGGAGAAGGAGACAGAGGTAGAAACATCAATGATGTGAAAGAATCATTGATCAGCTGCCTCCTGCATGTCTCCCACTGGGGACCAAACCCAAAACTGGGCATCGGCCCTGACCAGGAATCGAACCATGACCTCCTGCTTCATAGGTCAACACTCAAATATTGAGCCACACTGGCAGGGTAAGAAGAAAGCATTTTGATGTTGGATAAAGTGCTTACGTTCTTGTTAAGAGGTATCAAGTTAAAGGTCTTAGATAATATGTTGTTTCCTATTATGTATTTTTAATTATATTATTCAGTATCTACCCTTTTCTGCTTAACTTGTCTCTGAATGTATTAGAAAAAAGTTCTGCCTAGGAGCTCATGTTCGTAATGGCTAATGCCCTTTGGCAAATAACTGATACACTTAACTTAAAAAAAATCTATAACCTCTTGGAAATATTGCTTCAGAGAAATTGAATTTAGATATAGTTATATTTTGCTTTGTTTTGGACTGTGCTACTTCTTTCTTTCAGAAGAGTAAAACAACTTACTCTACCCAAGGGTTTGAAGAACTATAGGTAGTTGAACTATAACTTGATTTTGGAACTTTCTAATGATGAAAGTCAAAATTGTGGACCGAGTCAAAAACAGATAGAATTTTAAGTATTCTTAAGTCTTACTATAAAATAGCCCATGGAAAACATGTGCTTTCCATTGGTGCATTAGTACTATTTTTAAATGTCTAAATGGTAGAACAGAAGAGTGGGGTAGGGAGGGAAGAGAAGAGTGAGAAAAAGAAAGAGGGAGATTGTGTAACAGAAGCAAACTTATAATTAGGGTGCTTGAATACAACATTATCAAATGGAGAATCTAAATTATATAAATAAATTCATTTATCAAGAAAAGTACCCCCAAGAGTGTTTTAATAAATATGTCAATGCAATGTGAATGGTTGATATCCTGCAGGACTTGAGAGAGGAAATTAAGAGCTCACAATACATGCATTGTCAGAATCAGAAAGTCCTTTGTAGTGAACGATTTTACATCATATGTTCTAAATTTATCCAGAAGTAGCCATGGCATTGACCGTTACTTGTCACTGAAAAGTATAATTTAACTAAAGAAAAAAAAAAGAGGGGGTGGGGGAAGGGGACTGAAAAGGACAAATGTTAAAAGGAAAAATTAACTCATACAATAAATGCATTAATTAGATGATGTGATAGTTATTCAAAGACTCTTTAAAAGATCATTTGTTTAGGTTTTTTTTAACTTATAGATAGACTTTTTGTGTGTTCTGACGATAAAAGAAACCTATTTCAAACTTCAGAAAATGTATGATACCTTAAATAACAATAGCAAGAAATGTTTCATGCACATACAATCTGGACTCTCATTTGAACAAAGAAGCATTCTAATTATTATTTGTTGACCAGAAAAAAAAACACATGAAGAGTGATGCTTTTATATAAACATCACTAACTAAGGTATATAAATGTTTTTCTTTGAAATGAACTTCATCTAAAAGGCTAAAAGATGTCAGAAACAGAGATCTCAACCCGCTGGCCCCACATAGACCCTAGTGTTGTGGGTGTGTGGGTGAAAAATCCTGTTAAAGTCATCTTCAATAGTTCACCAACATTGATTTTCAGGAAATAATTATATATAGCCCCGGGTTTTGTAATGGTAAATATAAAGTTCTAAAAATCCCTGGTTAAAAAAAAGACTCCTTTCCCTGCCTCTTTTCTCTCAACACATTTCATTTAAAAATATTATACATTCTTTCTGTCCCTTGGACATGCAAAAACCTAATTAAGCCTGTCTGAAACCTAATTAAGCCTCTTCTCAGTTTTACAGACCAGAAAAGTCTTTGTCAAAGACCCAGGAGCCATCTCTTTAAAATGTAATCACCCCCCTCCCCCCCCCATCTCTTAGTTTCTATGGGAGGGTAGGGGCCTAATTTTAGTGAGCTCCTTGTTCCAAAATTACCATCTGTCATAAAGATATTAGTTTATTTTCTTTTTAATAAAACTGATGAACTAACCCAAATGGTCATCCCATTTCCAGATGAATTTAGGATGAACATATGTGGCAAATGGTGTTATTAGTTCTTCGTATTTGAGGATTAGTGATTGTTTTTCTTGAGAACACATATAATGGTTCATATCTTCTTAACTATAAAAAAGCGTGAGAATCCTTTCTGACTAGACAATCTCTTAGATTGCTTGTGATATGGGTAGTATTTGTTTGAGAGCTTGCTCAGTAATAAGACTATTTTCTTTCTCTTCTACCTTTGTGGGAAATTTATCTGGGTTGGGAGGAATTTTTGTTTTTAATTTTATTTCCCTAACAGTGTATAACAGAGGACTTGACATACAAATACCTATTAATTTACTGAAGATATTTTAATAATAAAAAACAAGGCTAGCTCCTAGCTGGTTTGACTTAGTGGATAGAGCCTGTGGACTGAAGGGTCCTGTGTTTGATTCAGGTCAAGGCCATGTATCTTGGTTGCAGGCTCAGCTTGGGCCCTGGTCGGGGCATGTCCAGGAGGCAACCAATCAATATATTTCTCTCACATTGAGATTTCTTTCTGTCTTTCCTTCTGTCTTCCACTCTCTCTAAAAATCAATGCAAAAATATCCTCAGATAAGGATAAAAAAAATAGTTCAATCTTTATCTACCCCAAAGAGAGGCAAATAAAATATCATTAAAAAAAGAAAAACAAAGAAGTAGCCAATATTTATGTAAAGTGTTTTCTCCTACACAATAATTGCATTTGCATGATTTTTTGTTTTAACTTTTTATTTTTTCATTTAATATCAAATTTATTGTGATCTCAAGGATGAAAAACAAAACAGCAACAAATGCTTCTGTTCAGGGTAGAGCAGTTAAAGAAAAATAAGTGATGAAAATGTAAAAGAAGAAAAGTTTTCTTTGGCTGATATAATTATTAAATTGACAAAAGACAGTTTAACAGGAGAAAAACAAGTTTAATTTTATACATACACAAAACTCAAAGATAAGGCTCAAATAAATGACCAAAGCAAGCAGCTATTATACTGTTCAGACAGATAAGCAATACATTTTTGAAGAATTGACAAGACAAATAAGTTCGAGTTTGGGGTAGTAAATTAGGTAAGAAGTAACAAGTTTGGTTCATACTGCCTTCTTGGCCCTGAAATTCCCATCTCTGGTGACAAGGATGTTTTCTACCCTCATGGCACAGTGGGATAACTTTCACATGGAAAAATGTATTTCCTGATTTCAAGGAGACAAAGAGGTAAGGGTGTCCTTCTTGAACCAGTATTTCTTAAGTAACTTTAATTAAAAATGATCAATATGGCCTGGCCGATGTGTCTCCGTGGATTGCGCATCATCCTATGCACCAAGAGGTTGCTGGTTTGATTCCCGGTCAGGGCACATACCTGGGTTGCGGGCTCAATCCTCAGAGAGGGCATGCAGGAGGCAGCCAATTGGTGTTTTTCTCCCATAGTTGTTTCTACCTCTCTCCCTCTCCCTTCCTCTCTCTAAAATCAATAAAAAACATATTAAAAATGTTCAATATGCCAAAGTGGCACTTTTTTGGGTGGTATATTCTGTTCTCCTTCAGAAACAAAAGTACTATTTAGATTTTGAAATATTAAGGAAATGTCTAAAGGGTAATGGAAAAGTTGGAAAATAAAGCAGCAATGGTTTAAAAGCATTAGATACAACAGACTATTCATGGTACTGGAATTTTTAAAACGTCTCTGGAAGAAAATAATTCATAAATGTAAAATAAGGTCATAGGGGCCAAAGGATAATGAGATAATAAAATAAATAGTGCAAGAAAAAAATAGGATAAAATGACTAAGTTGAGCAGGAACCTTTCCGAGGACACTGAACTTATGAAAAAAATATGTAAGTGTAGATAGTTGCATAGCTGAGCAAAACTATATAGTCATATGGGTTGTATAACGGTTAAGATGAAATCAGTAATTAGCATTCAGTTGTTTACCATCATCAATTATCACACATTCTATGCATTTTCTTATACTTATTTAACATATAAGGCACAGGAAAACTAAATATGAAAAAAATGTATGAAATACATACTTAATTTTAACATTTTTTCTTGAGTACCTACAAAGGTGAGGTGCTAACGAAAGACAATACAGTCTTTGCCTTCATGTGTAAAACTGTACTTAAAATAGACATTAGTCTGCTAGATATTTAAACTGAATATAGTAAATAATTATAGAGGAAAAAAAACCTATTGTGACCACTGGCCATCATAATGTAATTTGGGAAATTTTAATGGTAGCACAACTAAGGGCTTAACCTAGCAATAGCTCGAAACAACAAAAGCATGGTTACTAACAAGAACAATAATCAAGCAAACAAATTATAAATGAACACTAACTTTGAGCAAATCTCCTTTTCTGTGAAATCTCCAAGATGAGTCAGTTAGGAAACTTACAATAAGATTAAGAAACTATAGTAACTTAGATTTTAATAAGCCAGTTCATCTTTAACAAAATATTATTTTGCTCTGTTGGGAAACTTACAATAAGATTAAGAAACTATAGTAACTTAAATAGATTTTAATAAGCCAGTTCATCTTTAACAAAATGTTATTTTGCTCTGTTAAAATAGTTTTATCTGTGATTGTTCCTTCTTTCAATAATATTTAATAAAGTAACACCTAACTAGACATTTAAACCGTATATTAAAAAATCTCACCTGTTTTGTACAGTAAGGCACATGCAATGTAGCAGGCACATGCATTCCCGGAGCCTGTGATGTAATGTTAAATGGAATGAGGGGACTGCTTTGCTGATGATTATACATCTTATAAAAGAGTGTCAAACCATGTGGAGTTTTCTACTTTACAAAGCCTCTTCTGGTATCATTATCTCTTAAGATAAAGTGGACCTTCAGCTGCCATCATCTTATGTTACCGACAATATTCTATTGTTACCAGACAGGGACTGGGCTGGGAAAAGGTGAGTCCAGGTGATTCGGAGAGTATGGTCATTAAAGTTGGGGACAGTGAAACAAGGAAGGACTTAGGGTCGAAGAAGCAGCAGGAGAGAGCCTAGGTCAGTGGTCTGCAAACTGCGGCTCACGAGCCACATGCGGCTCTTTGGCCCCTTGAGTGTGGCTCTTCCTAAGCCTTAGGAGTACCCTAATTAAGTTAATAACAATGTACCTACCTATATAGTTTAAGTTTAAAAAATTTGGCTCTCAAAAGAAATTTCAATCGTACTGTTGATATTTGGCTCTGTTGACTAATGAGTTTGCCGACCACTGGCGTAGGTGGTGCTCTGCTTTGGCTCCCTAGAAGAGTGATAGGAAAGAAGTGAGGCAAGGTGGGGCTGTTGTTAGCTACTAGAAAATCAGGAAAAAGGAGGGCCTTGGAGACAGGTCCAAGGGGTAAGCTTGGGAGGAGCTGTGGCTGCCCGCTGCTCTCCTGGTGGCGAGTCTCATGGGGACCCTTAGAATTTAGGAGAAAGAAAGTAAAAGTTCAAGCCTGAGGAAAGGCATGGGTGTGTTCCAGAAAGAGTTTGAGCCGAGTCTTTGTCTTGAGATTTTTTATCTTTCTTCTGTGGGCAAGAATCTTAGGGGAGTTTTCAGCAGAATATTCTTCAGCTTTCCAGGTGTATTTTTAATATGCTGATGCATCAAAATGAGGGTATAGAGGAGTTTGGGATCATTCTCTGGTTGATTTCACTGCTTTACTTTTGGGTCTGTCTGGTTCTAATAGGGCTTTTGTTATTTGTTTCCCTGACTTCATCTGTCCTTGAGTTTGGCTGGCACAAATGGCATTAATTGGGTCTCTGTTACCTATGTCCCTGACCAGGGTGATTTAAGCTCTTTATTCTCTGGTGAGGGATGAGAAGTATAAACCATTTACTCTCAAGTGCCCATAGTTAGGAAAGATAAGGTCTTGTGATTCACTAGCTGGCTCTAAATTGTTCAAATTGTTTGGCTTTCTTTAAATGTCTTCTCTCAGTTTTCCCATTCCACTTGCCAAGGAATTTTTTTAGCTTCTTACTATCCTGCCTCAATGTCCATGGCTCACCTTTATAGTTTTCTCAGGCTGTGATGTTCACAGAAATGATGTGCACTAGAGAAATCTTCTGTGAACTTGTTCAAGTTTTCTATTTAATGTGCATTTAAAATAAATTTCAGTTTCTTTTACATGGTAAGTTAATTTTGTTTTAGTCACTTCATCTCAATGTTGCAGGAGAGTCCATAGAGCTATCTTAGTGTACAGAGACCATACAGGTGGAATAAACAATTTAACTCATTTCAATGTGTATGAGATTGTTTTATCGTTGCACAGCAAATGTGATAAACACTTTTGATAGAAGAATAAAATGGCACAACCACTTTAGAAAACTAACGTATATCCTTTGCTCCAGTAGTTCCACTCCTATGGTTACAGCCAACAGACTTGCTTATGATTACCATAAGTCATGTACCAGAATGTTTATAACAACAAATAAGAGAAACAGCTTCAATGTCAATAAATAGTAAAATGCATTAACAATTTTTTGCAATACTGGGTTGAATCCCATGAGGCAGTGGTTCTCATTTGGAGGCAATTTTCCTTTGGGGTATTTGAAAACAGCTGGAGACATTTCCAGTTGTCACACTGGGGAGTGCTATTGGCTTCTAGTGGGTAGATGTCAGGATGCTGCTAAATATTCTACCATGCTACAGGACAGCACCTCTTATAAAGAATGATCTAACCCCAAATCTGACCAGTACAAGATTGAGAAACCCTGCTATAGAGCTATGAAGTAAACTACAAATAACCGCATGGATGAAAGAATCCAGACACAGAAGAGTTTTATACTAAATAATAATAATATTTTAAATAACTTAAGAAGAACAAGATGACAAAATTAGACTGTATTTTACAGTAAATTTGGCTATTATTTTATACTAGAGGCCTGGTGAATGAAAATTCAAGGGGGTCCCTCATCCTGGCCTGCGCCCTCTTGCAGTTCAGGACTTCTTGGGGGATGCCCAGGGGAGTGGGCCTAAGCTGTCAGTCAGACATCCCTCTGGCAGCCCAGGAGCCTACAGGGTATATCCAACTGACAGTGTAGGCCCGCTCCCCACAGATAGCGGGCCTAAGCCACAATCAGACATCCTTAGTGCTGCCGAGGAGATGAGAGGGATTCCCTCCACCGCCACTGCGCTTCTAAGCCACAATCAGACATCCTTAGTGCTGCCGAGGAGGTGGGAGGGACTCCCTCCACCGCCACTGCGCTCGCTTGTGGCTGAACAGAGCTCCCCCTGTGGGAGTGCACCAACTACCAGGGGGCAGCTCCTGCATTGAACGCCTGCCCTCTGGTGGTCAGTGCACATTATAGCAAGCAGTCATTCCTGGTCATTCTGCCTTTAGGGTCAATTTGCATATTACCCTTTTATTATATAGGATTTATAAAACTAACACTGCCAGATTACCTTTCACTTTGGGGCAAAAAAAGAACAGAAAAACCCTAATGAACTATGTAGATTATTTTGTTTCCAAATCCATGCTATTTAACCTTGATTGGGTCTATAATGCAGCCTAGAAATCCTTCTATGCTTGTCCTATCAGCTGCCTCTCCTTTTTCTCAGAAAAGCATTTTCATTTGTTCTCCCCTTCTCTTAACTCTCAATTCTACCAGGGCCCTTAGTCAAACTCTGGAGATTACTTCAGTGTCTACTCTTTACAACTAGGATTGTCTCTGTGAAATTCAACTACCAAACTTGAACTATTAGCTGTAATTTCATTCATCTTGTTCTTTTTCTTTCCTCTAAAATAAAATAGGAATAGATTTTCCTACTCTAAAGGTAATCCTTTCTCTAGGCCACCGAAAATTTATCTTTTGCTCCTAAGGTTCCACACTATGTATTTACCCATCTATGTTCTATATGTATCTTCAACTTCTTTCTCTAGTATATTCTTCTCATAGCATTTAAATATGCTCATCTCTCTGATATTTACACATTGTCTTAGGTCTCTAGCTCCCCTGCAGTGCCTACCATAGCCTTCTCCAAATTCCTTCAAAATGTTGATTTCTTTTGTGTCCGTACCTCTTCACTCCCACTCTTACCACAATTTACTGTTAGATGGATTCATTTCTCACTTGTACCCTGGTACTAGTATGTGATATCACATATATCTTTATTTTTGAGATATACAATTTTAGTTTTATCAACTCACTAAGTCATTTAAAAAATATTTTTATTGATTTCAGATTGGAAGGGAGTTAGAAACATCAATAATGAGAGAGAACCATTGATTGGCTGCCTCCTGCACGCCCCCTACTGGGGATCGAGCCCACAACCCGGGCATGTGCCCTTGACCAGAATTGAACCCGGGACCCTTCAGTCCGCAGGCAGATGCTCTATTCACTGAGCCAAACCAGCTAGGGCTCACTGAGTCATTTTACATTGTATTCCTCCTTCTTTAAATACTTCCATGTCACAATATCACAGGTTCCCCTATTATCCTGCTACATTTGATCAGGTTCTTTGTAGAATATTCTTTCTTCTGACATCTCTTATTGTATTTGAGCTTTTACACATCCTCTAAGCGCTCAATTCCCATAAATTCTAATGATTACAACTAGCTAGCCAAATAGTACTAATTTAATGAGCTTCAGACTCATGCACTCAAGTGAATATTAAATATCACACACAGTTAGCTTAGGATCAGCATGATCAAAACTGAAAATAGTTTGTCCTTTGCCTCTCCTTACATCCATCCTACCTCACAAAATACCATTATCATCTACATCATTGTCAAAAGCAGAAACCCAGTATCATCTTTGTGTCCTTCTTTTCCTCACTTTGCACAATGAGCAGAACTCCAATTCCTAAATTCCTATTGATTCTACTTTCTAATTATATTTTAAAATCATCCACTTATCTCCATTTCCTCTGTTACATTCTTAATTCAGGTAATATTCTTTCCCTTTGACAACTTAAAAGGTCTCTACCAAACACTTTCCCATATTTCCAGGGCTATTCTTTTTCTATATCGATTCAGCATAATTTTCCAATACACTAAATATGTCATGTCACTCCTTAGCTAAACACTCATAAATAAATTTCTACTAGTATTAGGAGTAAGAGCAACTTCTTAATATGACTAAAATATATGCACCCAAATTGACATATTGTTAAGGGGGAATCACAACCCATGGGAAAGTGTGGTTCCAAAGAGCATAGTTGATAGCAGTTACTGGGAAAATAATTCTCACCAATTTGGGATTCTTCAGTTAAATCAGTAATAGAATTTTGTTTTTGTTCTCTCTCTCTCTCTCTCTCTCTCTCTCTCTCTCTCTCTCTCTCTCTCTCTCTTTCTCTCTTGTGTGTGTGTGTGTGTGTGTGTGTTATCAGTTTCCCTTCAGGTGTGAGAGTAATTGAATTGGTCTGATAATTGAGCAGAGAAAGGAAGTCACTTTTTGTCAAGAAAACTTTTGTGAAGGACATTATCCCTCTCTAGAAAGGTAGAAAGGAGGAGAAGCCCATGGCAGACCTCACTCCTCAGATCTGAGGGAAGAGATTTTCCAAGAAGTTTGGCCAATATCTTTTTATGTGGTGCAATAAATACGGAGACAAGTTGCATATTGATGGGTCTCATTGCTAACATAGGAATGGCTCTGAGACGACAGAGAGATGGGTTATCTGAATGATCAGGAAGAAAAAGTACAAGAGCTGGCCTGTTTCACTTCCCACTTCATGAAAGGTGAAAAGATAGACCCTCAAGCCCACAGCCCCCTAACTATGAAAATTCTCTATGCCTAAAGACATTCATTTTAGCATTTTTTAAAAAGAGATAAATCACCTGTATCTTGGACTCACAGGCCTACAGATTCTTAATAGCTGTTCCCATTCAGTGAACTTTTCTAGAAATACTGATTGAACATTACTTATGCCTATATTCATGGAAAGATTATATGAAAATGCTTCCAATTTTTAGTCAACAATATAAAAAGACAGTTTAAAAGGAAATACCCATTACTTAATGAACTTATCCAGTACTACTTGACTATAAACTTTTTTCCTCTCAACAAATCTCATTTATGAACGTAGCACTTTTGCTCTTTCTTCATGGCTTATTTGAAATACTCTCTTCTGTTGGAAGTTTTCTCTTCTTCTTCCAAGGAAATGTTATTTTTCCCTCCCCTGAATCTCCATGTGTATTTTTCAGTTCTATCTCTCTGTGGAGCTTAACATACTTATTTCCTGACATTTGAGTTATTGTTCTAAATATGTTTCTTCCTCTATCAAATTATAAACTCCTTAAAGCCATCTTCTTTTAAATATTAAGCCACAGCAGGCTAATCTATTGTCATATTAGTAACCCTTCCTCCCCCACCAGTGAGTTAATGTGGTTATAATGTGACATCTTTAATACATAGTCATTATACACACATGAACCACATATATAGCAGGTATCATATTTAAATCCCCCATTTAGCTTTAATTGGTAAGTATTTTATATAAGTAAATAAAAGAATAAAGACATAAATGAAAGAATTAAAAAATTCAATGAAGAGTAAAATATTTCCAGCTGGGTGAATTAAAATAAAAACATTCATATTTTATGGTGATGCATTTAAAATTTTTGTATATGTATAAATAGAAAATGCAAGATTAAGGTTTAGATACTAATACTGATAATAATTTATTACCTGTGCATGCTATAATTGGTTTGTTTAAAGAAGGCACATTATAATCCCATTAACTCACTTCAGGGTGTTTAATGTAACAATGCCATACCCTGCTGTGTCTTATTACTTAAATGGAGTTGCAATTTGGTTTTCCTGCTGACTATTCAATTGTATTTTCTAGACAAAGACAAATAGTAACTTATATCAAATGATTCTTGTTTATCTAAAGAGAATATTGATCAATACCATATGATCTGAAGCCAGCTACCACTTTTTCTCTAATCACACTGCGTTTGAATAAGAGTAAAGGTATTTGGCATTTTCACATAATGGCTCAATTTAATTTAGAGTACATTGAACAGTTCTGATTTGCTGCACTGTGATATTTTGAGTAAACAATCTAGTTGGGTAGCATGATATTTGCCTAACACTTTGCATATTAGGTAAAACATCACATTTATTATCGTATTTAATTTTCAAGAGAAAGAATATCATTAGCCATAATGACCCATTAAGAAGGAAGGGCAGATATAATTAATCACAATTTATCATTTTAGATACTGAATTGTAGAGATCCAGGACTCCAACAGTAATGTCTCCACAATTAACTCTGTGCATTTGGACTGTAGAATATTATGCTCCAAAATTACAACATTATTCTTGATCTCCTCATCTTGCTGTCTAAATCAAGTTGTAGCCTATATAATAAAAGGGTAATATGCAAATTGACCAAATGGCAGAACGACCGGTCACTATGATGTGCACTGACCACTAGGGGGCAGCTCTTGCATTGGGTGTCTGTCCCCAGGGGAAGCTCTGCTCAGCCACAAGCTCAACGGCTGAAGAGCATGGCGGTGGTGGCGGGAGCCTCTCCAGCCTCTGCAACAGTGCTAAGGATGTCCGACTGATGGCTTAGGCCCACTCCCATGGGCTCCTGGACTGCTAAAGGGTGTAGGCCGGGCTGAGGGGACCCCTGCCCCAAGTACACGAATGTCATGTAAATAAAGTGCCCAGCACTCTACCCCACCTTGTAATTTCTTGACCATAACTGAAGGCTATCCACTTAATCTTATCACTCAATACAGAATTCTGGAAATTCAAAAGTTCAAGACTATGTGTATGTACAATTTCTTGCCTCACAGTTATCGCATGCCTTTAGTTCTACTCTGTTCAAGCCCCTAACACACTCTACTCTCCCTATCTTTTAGCACTCTCTTAGTTTCTCTTATTTCCTTTTAAGACAATGCCATACAATATCTCACTTAATCAGTCTCTAGCCAAAACCATGAAACTATTTTCCCTCTTGCACTGGTGTACTCCACCTTGCAATACTCTGTGGCTGTATGTGGAACCATCACATGGGTTGATTCACTTGAACCTCATGTTCTGGGTCCTCATTGGGTCCTCATTGCCGTTATGCACTTCATGATAAACCTAGGGGTGCCTCTCCCTCACTCCCCTCGGTGTTTATTACAAACTCACCCTTACTCCCAGGTTTTTCCCCTTCCACCTTTTCAGGAGCTGCCTTGGTGATTTTATTTCAGAGAGAAAAGGGAGGCCAAACTTGAGGTCTTCCTTACTTCTCCAGTCCCATGTCTGCAGGTTTATTTGCATTCCAAATAAGTCTTACAACTATTTTTTTCTCTCTCACTTAAGTAAATGGTTTTTATTCACCTTGCTAAAGTTTTCACCTATCAGCTGGTTTCATTCTCCTGTGCTTCCTGGAAAGCCTTATTTCATATATTATCTCTTTTTACTTACACCTTTAAAGTCACCTTTCATATTCACTACTAGAGACCCAGTGCATGAAATTCGTGCATGGGTAGGGTCCCTAGGCCTGACTGTCGATCAGGGCCAATCTGTGGAGTGACAGGCGTGGTGATCAGAGGGCCCCCGCTGGCACCCACCTTGGCTTGCCTGGGGCCTGCAGGCTGGGGCAGCTCCTGCTTTGAGCATCTGCCCCTTGGGGGTCAGTGTGCATCATAGTGACTGGTTGTTCTGCCAGTTGTTCTGCCGTTCAGTCGATTTGCATATTCAGCTTTTATTATATAGGATGTATAGTAAGGACTTTTAAATGATGGAGAATAAAACTTGTCATCATTTAATGCTTCTATTGCTAAATAATTAATAAAACTGACAAATTGAGGGGGGGGGATAAAACAGCAATAACAAAAACCTCCTGTGAGTTCTTTTATCTTTCTTCTTCACTCTCCTCTTTTCCTCTTATCTTCTCTTCTCCTTCCCACTGACTCTTGGATAAAGCTCTTTTATCCAGTCATGTTTTTTTCTAAGAAAGCTACAATTCCATATGTCTTTCTATTTTATCTCTCCTGTCATTGTGGGGGTGATTAATGCCATTCACTGTTATCAGTTCTTCCCCTTTCTGCCCATTGGTAGGATTGCATTTCCCTGCCTCCCTAAACTTAGGTGTGTTGTGCCTTTCCATTGAAATGCATATCAGAGCTGTCAGTGCCTTTTTCTCCCCTAGGATCCCTTTCCCATGTTAGTGCACAAAGACTCTTGTGTCTTCACTGCCAAAATTCAGATCTGTGAAGTTCCTTGGACTGCTGGAGCCCAAAAAGCCTTGAATTTTTTTTTTAATCACCACAGAGGGAACCCCACAAAGTAACTGACAAGTAGAGGTATAATAGTACAGGTTCTGTGCCCACATGGTCAGAACAAGTTTCAGAGTTGACTTGCCCAGTCTCCACAGCTACCCTGATGATGGAGCCAAAATTTCAAGGCACTTTGCTTGATATTGCAACATTTCTTGGCTTCATTTCCTTTCAGTCCCACTTCTCCATTCTGCTAGCACTTTTTACCTGTGAACACTTACTACTTATATTACTTTCACAGGAACCATTAGCTCAAGTGCTACTTCTGAGGAACCCAAACTGAAAGGAAATGTGTGGAATTGACATGTGTCCTATTCGGGCTGAAGGAGCCCCTGTATGATTTGCCACCTACTTTTTTTTCTCTACTGTGGCAATTGGCAATAATCCAGACAGTGACTGCTCTGTTGGCCTGGAGCCTAGAGTGAGGAGAACATGGAGCAGAGTCCACAGTTAACTCATGATAGACATGCAACATGAGAGAAAAATGAAACTTTGTCATTTAAAGCTGGTGAGCTGTCCTATTATTTGTCTCTATAGCATGATCTAGTCCATCCTTATGCTAGGAATATGAGTTCACACCCTTGTATCAAATTATATATTATCAGGATAGGCTAGGATGTGCTGTGGCAATAAATTACAAAATTTGGCCTAGCCAGTTTGGCTCAGTGGAGAGAGTGCCGGCCTGCGGACTCAAGGGTCCCAGGTTCGATTCCAGTTAAGGGCATGTACCTTGGTTGTGGGCACAGCCCCAGTGGGAGGTGTGCAGGAGGCAGCTGATCGATGTTTCTCTCTCATTGATGTTTCTAACTCTCTGTTCCTCTCCCTTCCTCTCTTTAAAAAAATCAATAAAATAAAATAAAATAAATTACAAAATTTAATTGCTTATAATCAGAAAGATTCACTTTTTCCTTCCACTGTGCTCTTGTTCCATTTCCCAGTTCTCAGCTTGGCTTTCCCATTCTCTGTGATTTTTTAAAAATATATTTTTATTGATTTCAGAGAGGAAGGGAAAGGGAGAGAGATAGAAAAATCAATGATGAGAGAGAATCATTGATTGGCTGCCTCCTGCATGCCCCACACTGGCTGCCCGGACATGTGCCCTGACCGGGAATTGAATTGTGACTTCCTTGTTCATAGGTCGATGCTCAACCACTGAGCTACACTGGCCAAGCCTCATTCTCTATGATTTTTATCCTCCTTTCACTACCATCTATAACCTAATGACTCTTGGCTTCAGCCAGAATAATCTATAACATTTATTTGCCTCCCACATTTCAGGTGGCCACTTGAAAATGCTCCTGATTGAATATATCTGTACTGATAGATTTTGTTTTTTTCTCTCATGAACTGCTGATACTTCATATTAATACAACAATTTTTATCACTTTTGTACTATAGTAGCTATTGTCTGCTGAAGCAGAAGAATTAATGCCTGACAGTATTTTTTACAATTTTCAGTGACCCAAATAATGATTTCTTTTTTAAAAATTCAGAGCTATAAAATTTACTCCTGACTACATTGGTGCGATTTCAACATGCTTAAGTGATAACTGTAATATGACAATGCCTGAAAACCTACAAAACTTTCAGGAAAAGTGGGATTTTCATGTTTAATGTGCTGGAATCAGTTGTTACTCTTGTAATGCCAAGAACTACAGCTTTGCCACATTTGCTGGTCTCTTGTTTAGCCTCTCTCTAGTAGTTTCTAGTGGCAGAAAGGACTTTCAAGGAATTTGTTAAAGAAGATGTTTACCTGTTATCTCAGAGAAACAGACAGCAAATCTACACAATATTATGTTAGAATGATTTGAAAGCTGAACTATTGTAAATTTTCCCAAATGGGAACTTATTTCTCAATTCAGTAGTTTATTTGGAGGCACATTCTGTCTTAAAATTGTTTACCTTCCTTTGTTCATGAATTTCACTTCTAGGATCCTATACTAGAAGTGAAATAAATAAAAACACAGTAAGAATATACTGAAAGACATTATTCAGAATAGTCATTATATTGAGGCTCTAGAACCATGCTGCTTGCCCATCAATAAAGACAATTTAGGTAAGATAGATCATTATATAAAATTTAAACTTACGTTTATAAAAAAAAACTTTAAATATCAGGAGACATATATTTGCTAGGTTATTGAATAAGTAAATAAAAATCCTAGTAGAAATAGAGAAAAATCCTAAAATTTGTATTGAACCACAAAAGACCCAAAATAGCCAACGCAATCTTGAGAAAGAAGGATAAAGCTAGAAGGGAAGGTTGGTAAAGGGTACAAACTTGGGAAAAGTTAACTAGATGAGGGGAATTCTTTCACAATGTATACTTATATCAAATCACAATGGTGTATAGTTAAAATATGTTAAGTTTACCGCAATAAAGCTAAAATATTTTTAAATGTAAAAGAAAGCATAACACTTAAGCAAGCATGAGGATGAGAATTTAGTCACTGGAACTGACCACTGATGCACTATTAAAAAGAGTGTTGTCCCATCCTTCTCCCCATATTCTCCATGAGGCCACATTCTGGCAGATGCAATAGTGTCATCACCACTTTTGATGTATTTTTTCATAGACTTCTTTCTCCTCTATAATTCATTGCCTTCTTGGTCAATAAGCATTTATTGACTATTTATTATGCAAAATCACTGTGCATATGCTCTGGGGTTTTGGAACTGGGGTAAAAAAACAAGTTTACTGAAAAAAAAAGAAGAGTAGCAATTATAATCACTGATATTTATTGAACTCACATACACTATTAGTGTTAAAAACATTGTCTCATTTAATCCTCACAACAATCTCAATTTTCCAAAGACAAAAACTCTTACAGAAATTTAAATATTTTTGAAGAATTTTAAAAATAAGATATTATTAAGGTATTTTATTTATGAGGTATTCTTATGAAAATTAACTGGGAAGCTCTAGGTTTTTTTCTGTTTCTTAGACTTGGGGTGGAGTTTGTAGGTGATGAAGGTAAATGGAACCAGAGAGACAATGCTGTGACTCCTCAAGAGACCCATTGTGACAGATCAGTGAGGGTTTTTGTAAAAAATGGCCATGTTTGCAATTTGCCAAAGACTCTGTACTTATGTTTAGGGTTTTAGAAAAAATCACAATGGTTATCCTGACAATAGGGAGATTAAAGCTGAGTCTCTCCCCACTCTAGAAGCTGATTCTTGGCTTTCAAACAAAAATATATTAACTGGGTATTTATAGTTTACGTAGCACCCCAGGATCCCAGATTTTATACAACAGTGGATTCTTAAAGCTTCACCAGCATAAATGAAACAGGGAGTGCCTATTTAAGGTTTACTAAATGATCTTTGTCTGAAGTTGTCTTTGCTTTTAATTAAAAGTCTTATATTCATTCACTTGTTCATATATTGTTAGCTGTGTATGAAATTGTTTACTATAAAATGTTATTTCTACACCAAATTTCCCATTTAAATTAAAATGCCATTTTACTTGAAATAGAGGAATTTTAGTTTATTCATTAAAAATAGATTGAATTCGAAAGTTTATTTTATTTTAATTTACTGCTTAATTTTGTTTCAAACTCATTAAATACTTTTAATTACACTATTAGACTGTTTGTGAGCAAATTCACTGTGAGCACTGCCTGAGGATGATGAGTTAATATACAAATGGAACGTCCCACTGTGCTGGGATACTGTGACATTTTAATACCAACCAAAATATGTTGGCACTCTGACACTCAGGTTCTTGTAGCATACAGGAAGCTTGCAAATTTCCAGCACCATGCCTAACTGAATAAAGATAGATTCAAAGAACAAAGGAAATAGAGAAGTCAGTCCATTTTCTGATTAATATAAATTTTGTTGCTCATATCAAATTTGACCTAACTAGCAATAGCATTGATTCTTAATTAACATTGGAAAACAATTTCTGGAAATAACATTAAAAAAATAAAACAATCAAGAAACAACAACAAAAAAAGAGGAACACAAAGAAAAGACATGTTCTCACAAATGAAAATAATTCACATCCTATAAATCCATTCATTTACCCATGATACATAGACCGAGAAGTTGTTTTGTTTATTTCCAGAGTAGAAGGAGAGAAGTAGAATATCTTAGATCATGTTTTAGATCATGATACTGTGTTTTAAATTATTTTTTTTTAGTCACAGGAATGAAAAGTTTGTTGTTGAATGTCAAATATGTGAGCTGTTACATTTTAAGATTTGCTCTTCACTAATTGGCTTGTATATACATTTTGTGTCTTACGTATGTATGTCTTATGGTAAGTCATTCACCTCTCTTATATTTTTATAATCTCAGACCCCATCCATCACCTGATTGAAGCATAAATGTCTTCTAACTACCTGCATCTGTCGTCATTCTTCCTCCAGTTTATCAAAGTAGTCTTCCTAAAGTTGAGCTCTGATCCTATTACA
This sequence comes from Myotis brandtii, assembly GCF_000412655.1. Taxonomy (NCBI): domain Eukaryota; kingdom Metazoa; phylum Chordata; class Mammalia; order Chiroptera; family Vespertilionidae; genus Myotis; species Myotis brandtii. The sequence goes on along the minus strand of NW_005353896.1, from coordinate 521,930 downwards.
TCCCTATTTTGAATGAAATAAAAAAAAACCCTAAGGGCCATCACCTAACTCACTGTTTAAGGTTCATGCCATTTCCCCACAGATAAACTGTGGCAAGGAATCAATGCAATTGAAATCAGCCTAAATTCACTGTGAAATTCCTTGACAAGTCTGTCACCTGCGGGAAGCGACCAAGTAGAGAATTAGTCACCCTTGGGGAATTTGTGCAGTAGGTCCCCTCAAGGAGACCATGTAAGTAATTTGGGGTTGTAAGAAGTTTAGAGTAACTTACCCTCAATGTGTCCACTTGGATTAGTTTCTAAAAAATCATATTAAGGCAAACATGGGATTTTCCAAAGTTAGATGATTTTTTTAATTGTTTTTCCTGTGACTGTATAGCAGAGTTTGTAAGGGAGCATGAAGAAGTCTGCCAAGGAGAACACAGAGGCCCCCACTGTGAATTGAAATTATATGCTTTACGGGAGCTTCCCAACATCCTTCTCAAAAAACTTAAATAAATTTTAATTTTTTAATTGATGATAAACAAATTTTGTCACCCACTTTAAAAGTCTTGTCTATTTTTAACATAACTCTACATGTGTCTTATAATTTAGTCAAAATGAAAAACTAGTATTTCTGTTGTAATCTCAGATATTCAGTATCTCTACATGTTCAAACACATGTTACATATATGAACTTTGGTGTAACACTCGGGGTGTAGCACATGTTATATTTATTTACAACTTTAGAACAGCCTTTGTCAACCAGGGTTCTGAGAAAATTAAACACCACTATTTCCTTTCAGGTCTCCCAAAGAAGGTACACAGCTAGTGCCACCCTAGATGCATAAAAGATGAGTGAATTTATTATACACAATGGATGCCTCAGGCATTAGAGATAAATTTTGTCATGGAAACTCAGTTGAGAAGGTCTGTTTTGAAAACAAATTAAATCCAACTTGTGAACCAATTTTCAAAAACAGAAGAGAAATCCAATGTTACCTTTAAAAAAAAAATTCTTCTTAGGTCTACAAAGAGGGACTTTTTGGAGAAACAAAGGTTTACCAGATGTTGTCACATTAGCAGTATTCTTCCCACAGACATTTATACTATCAAAAAAATTGGTGCTGATTCTCCACCTGAAGTTTTCTCCTTTTTGTTTTGTTTTCAATTTTTAAAATGTGGTAAGAACTTTTGTTAATATAGATCAGTGATGGCGAAGCTATGACACGTGTGTCAGAGGTGACATGCGAACTCATTTTTTTGGTTGATTTTTCTTTGTTAAATGGCATTTAAATCTATAAAATAAATATCAAAAATATAAATCTTTGTTTTACTATGGTTGCAAATATCAAAAAATTTCTATATGTGACACGGAACCAGAGTTAGGTTAGGGTTTTTCAAAATGCTGACACGCCGAGCTCAAAAGGTTTGCCATCACTGATATAGATTTTAATTGCATAATAACATATTGTTAACTATAGGCACAATGTTGTACAGCTGATCTCTAGACCTGATTTTATAGAATTGAAACTTTATATCTGTTGAATATCAACTTCCCATTTCTTCCTCCCTACAGTCTTTGGCAACCTCTATTCTGCTCTCTGTTTCTATGGGTCTGACTATTTTATACACCTCATATAAGTGGGATAAGGCAGTACTTGTTTTGGGGACAAATTAAAAAATGTCAAAGGACTTGAATAGACATTTCTCCAAAGAAGACATACAGATGTCCAACAGGCATATGAAAGGATGTTCAACATCACCTACAAGCAGAGAAATGAAAATAAAAACTCCAATAAGATAGCATCTCACACCTATTAGGAAGGCTATTATAAAAAATAAAAAACAACAAATGTTGACAAGGATGTGGAGAAATTGAAACACTTGTGCAATGTTGGTGGGAATGTAAAATGGTGCTACTGCTATGAAAAATAGTATGAAGTTTCCTTAAAAAAATAAAAATAGAACTACCATATGGTTCAGCAATCACACTTCTGGGTATATATCTAAAGGAATTGAAATAAGGATCTTGAAAATATATCTGTATTCTCAGAACTATTGCAACATTAATCACAGTAACCAAGATATGGAAATAATGTAAATAATGTCCCTCAATAGATAAATGGATTAAAAAATGTAACACATACACACACACACACACAGGAATATTATTTAGCCCTGAGAAAGAAGGAAATCCTGCCATATATGACAACATAGATAAACTTGGAGGACATTATGCTAAATAAAATAGGCTAAGGCAGGTTTAACCCTTTGAGTGCCAACCAATATCTAGGAACTATGCTAAAATTGCCAAGGCATTTTTGCTGATTTTACAGCAGTTTAGGAAAAAAATTATGAATCACAAGTAAATAAAGTTACATATTCAAAAACTTACGAAAACCTTTACTACATTTGTTTTCATCTTTGACATACATTGTTTGCTGATTGTATTATAAAATACTAGTAGAAATTTTAATAAGCGATAGCACTCCCAGCACTTTTGGCGAAAGACAGGAGGAGCGCAATTGCGCTCCCTGGCACTCTAGGGGTTAATTCCTGGCCTTTCAGCTCTAACCGGTGGGCTATGCTGGCTTCTCTGTTGCCCCTTGCCAAGTTCAGTTACAATGACTTTTTTTTTTTATCTTTCAAGTATATGGACCTTGCTGACCATTCACCACATCTAACTAGAGGCCTGGTGCATGAATTTGTGCACCGGTGGGGGGGTCCCTCAGCTGGTGATCAGGGCCTATCGGGGCTGGCCAGCCGAGGGGAGGGACCGTGGGAGGTTGGCTGTGGGAACGCACAGACAACCAGGGGGCAACTCCTGCATTGAGCATCTGCCCCCTGATGGTCAGTGTGTGTCATAGTGACCAGTCATTCCCAGTCATTCTGCTATTAGGGTCTATATATTTATATATATATATATTATTTTATGAGCTACCATCAATTATTAAATTGTAGGAGGTATTTATTCTAGAATGATATTTTGTCCCACAGCACACCATTCATCTCTTTAAAAAATCTTCCTTAGAATAGAAGTGCCCCATTTTATACTCCTGTGATCCACAAATGTCTTAAAACCTTTGTGCTACAGAATTCAATACTAACAGAAAGTCAAGTCTTTTTTGTTCATCACAAAGCATTATTTTCCTCATCTATGGAGGGTTTTTGTCCCTCCATAAACCTAGAATCTGCAATCTGTAAGGCCTGCCTATTTAGGAGCTGTCTTTATATGACTCATTAGGTCTTCATAGTTTATCCTTTTTGTCTCTGAATTTAAATAAATAACTAACTAAATAAATAAATTTTGCTTCCATTGTGGAGCATCAAATCTTCTCAACCTGAATAAATGAATCCTACGAAGTAGGTTCTCTCTCTTTCTCTTTTTATGTTTATGTGGCTTTGCATATAGCAAAAATGCTCACATTTTTGAGCAGATACATACAAAATTGCAAAATATTTGAGAATGTCTGAAATAGAGCTCAAAGTTGAACTATTCCTTTAATCCACCAGCTGGCTCCAGGATCATGTTGGGGATTACAACATTGAAAGCAGCTTGCTTTTCACTTAAATTCAGAAATGTTACCTGATTCCTCTTTGATTCCATCTTCATCAGCTAACAAGAAACACACTCCCCATTATTTAGCCTCTGCTTTCATTTCACTCCATGTTTACAGAGCCTGGTTCCATTTCCCATACTATTACTTATGACAGTTTAGAAAACACTTCTGGTTTCCTAGGTTCCTTAGGTAAGCATCCCTCTTGGTTTGATTAATTCTTGGGACTATTTCTGGTAATCACTCTTAGGCAGCTCTATCCTCATATTTATTTTCAACCTTGAATTGTTAAATCTAATAATAGAGACTATGTTTAGTCACTCATGTATTACCAGTGTCAGCTAAGTGCCTGGTAAAAATATGTGTAGTTTGCTTTCATTTGATAATAACAAATCTTTTATCCACTTCAAAAGCCATTATTTAAATTTTCACTTTTCATTATATGTTATCATTTAAATAACCAATTTAAACTAACTCTAAGGGAAAGTAAATCATCTGAGAATTTTTCTGGTTCAAAGAAGTGCAGAACAGTTTCAAGAAATAATACCTGATTTTGAGGAACTTTTTTTTTTTTCATGAGAGAGACAACGATACACAGAGAAAACAGGGGCATCTAAGAAATAAAGACATAATTATAGTGTAGATATTGTATAGATAAAAGCTAAATTAGGCAGAAGGTATATATTTAAACCATTAGAGAAAATGATTTTATGAGCTACCATCAATTATTAAATTGTAAGAGGTGTTTATTTTAGAATGATATTTTGTCCCACAGCACACCAAGTATAAAACTGTCTCTTGTGTGGCCATCTTGATACTTTATAGTACAGAATAATTATTTATGTGTTGATGATCCCAAATGCTGCTGGGAATGTGGAGTAAATAAACTTTAAGTCATTGCTGGTTGGAATGCAAATGGTGCAGCCACTGTGGAAGAGAGTCGGAGGTGTCTTATAAAACCAAGCATACTCTTACAAAGGTTCTAGCAATCCCACTCTTTAGTATTTACTCCAAAAAACTGAAAACCTATGTTTTGCACATGAATGCTTATACTAGTAGTAGTCTTAATTATAATGCCCAAATTTGGAAAAAACTGAGATGTCCCTCAGTAGTGGACAAAACAAATATGTATATCCAGACAATGGAATATTATTCAGTGATAAAAGATATAAAACTTTCTTTTCTTTTTTTTTAATATATTTTATTGATTTTTTACAGAGAGGAAGGGAGAGGGATACCGAGCTAGAAACATCGATGAGAGAGAAATATCGATCAGCTGCCTCCTGCACACCCCCTACTGGGGATGTGCCCGCAACCAAAGTACATGCCCTTGACCAGAATCGAACCTGGGACCCTTGAGTCCGCAGGCCGACGCTCTATCCACTGAGCCAAACCAGTCAGGGCATAAAACTTTCTAAAAAATAAACTTCTAAAAAGAAATGAGCTGTCAAGCCATAAAAGACATGGGAGAAGTCTTAAATGCATATTAAAAAAAAAAAAAAAAAAAAAAAAAAAAAAAAAGCTAATCTGAAAAGATTGCATACTGTTTGAGTCCAACTATATAACATTCTGGAAAAGGTAAACCTATGGAGTCAGTAAAAAGAGCAGTGGGTGCCAAAGTTTGGGTTGGGTGGATTAATAGGCAAAGCACAGACGATTGTTAGGGTAAAGAAAATACTCTATATGATAACATAATGATTTATATACAGGTCATTAAACATTGTCCAAAACCGCATAGACCCATAGAATGTACAACAAGGATGAATAATAATGTGAACTAAGAATTGAAGGTATATGATGTGTCAATATAGAGTCATCATTTATAAATATACCACTCTAGTGGGGGTGTTGATAATAGGGGGGTCTATGCATGTGTGGGGCCAGGGAATATATGGAAAATCTTTATACCTTCCTCTCAATTTTGCTGTGAATCTCAAACTGCTCAAAATAAATAAATAAATAAAGTCCTAATTAAAAACAAAAAAAATTTGGCCTTGAATAAAAACCTCTATTTGCTTTTCTATTTCTCCTTCTTATTAATTACTAATAGAGATTTGTTCTTTCTTAAATATATTTTTTAATTGATTTCAGAGAGGATAGGAGAGGGAGAGAGAGACAGAAACATCAATGATGAGAGAGAATCATTGGTCGACTGCCTCCTGTACACCCCCTATTGGGAATTGAGCCTGCAACCCAGTCATGGGCCCTTGACTGGAATGGAACCTGGGACCCTTTAGTCCGCAGGCCAACACTCTATCCACTGAGCCAAACCAGCTAGGGTGGGATTTGTTCTTTAATGTTTATTTTACCTTATTTGAGAGTATCTGTTTGTTTTTATTTGGACATGTTTAAAAATGTCTTATTATTCTGTAGAATTAAATTCTTTATATTTAGGTTCCATCCTTTTTACTTTGGGAAAAGTGTTTCTAAAACCCATTTGACTGCTGTTAATATTATTACACAACCATTTATTTGGCGATTTTTTTATATATAGCTCACAGTCATTTGACTTCAATTTTTTTTAATGTTCTTACATTTTTTGAAATTATAGATACCTGTATTTTTTGAAATCCAGTTTGACAATCTTTAACTCAATAGTTTATTGAATTTATTTTGATACTTGAGTGTGCTGAGCCAGTATGGCCAAGGGTGAACCTGAGGAGGAGCAGTGTGGAGATCGGCTACAGTGTTTGGACAGGTTCAAGTCTTGGACTAATGAGAGGGTACAGTCCTCTCATGGCCACGTGCAAGTCCCAGTTTGGAGGGCAGGGCCCTCCCAGCACAATTATAGCCAACAGCTGGAGTTGTAAGCTTGAACCTATGGTCTGAACACATGGCCCCACGTGTCTGAGTGATGTGGGCTTGATAGAGTTCAGGTGCATGTAATTGAGTAGAATCAAAACCCATGAGAATGTTGAACAACTTGACCATGCCCTTACTTTGCCTCGTGGAATCTGTCTATAAAATAAAAACACAGCTTATAGTCTATGGCACTGTCTCTCCTTCCAGGAGCAACGTCCCACCCAGACCCAGCTTTTATTCTCTTGTCTGTCTTTTCTCCATCCTTTACCATCCCCTCTCAGGGTCACTGAACCTGGCTGAGCTGGGGTGGCACATAAGGTGCCCTGGGGCTGAGTAAGCTATGGCCCTGCCAGCTCACCACAGGCAGTGAAGGATTGAAGAAAAAACAGACAAGAGAATACAGCCGGGGCTCGGTAGATCTCCCATGCCTGGATGAGGACACAAAAGACCCAGCCTGCAAGCCGATGCTTTATTTTATAGTCTGATTAAAACAAGGGTGGAATGCCCTGGCCGGTTTTGCTCAGTGGATAGAGCATCAGCCTGCGGACTGAAGGGTCCCAGGTTCAATTCCGGTCAAGGGCATGTACCTTGGTTGTGGGCACGGTTCGATTCCGGTCAAGGGCATGTACCTGGGTTGCGGGCACATCCCCAGTAGGAGGTGTGCAGGAAGCAGCTGATCGATGTTTCTCTCTCATCGATGTTTCTAACTCTCTATCCCTCTCCCTTCCTCTCTGTAAAAAATCAATAAAATATATTTAAAAAAAACAAAAAACAAGAGTGGATTAACATGTATACAAATGTTCTTGTTTTTTGCGGGCACATACCCAGTAGGAAGTGTGCAGGAGGCAGCTGATCAATGTTTCTCTCTCATCGATGTTTCTAACTCTCTATCCCTGTCCCTTTCTCTCTGTAAAAAAATCAATAATAAAAATATATATTAAAAAAACAACAACAAACAAATGTTATTGTTTTGGCAACACTTGCTGAACCTCCCACAGCCCATTAGCTACTTAGGAAGGAATTAAGGAGGGCTACAAGGTCAGGCTTAATTATGCTAGGAGAGCTCTGCCTTCCAGGCTGGGACTTGTTTGTGGCCCTGCCACAGGTCAGCCCCCTGAGGCTTGACTCTAGAGCCTCTCCCTACACTTGCGATGTACTGGTAATTATTTCTACTATGTATCATACTATTTCAACTTTTTTCTCCTGTGTCCCGTGTTACTTTCTTCTTCCAATCTTGCCCCTCTACCTTCTTTAAAAAACATAGTGGCCAGATTATTATGACCACCTGACATTTGTAGGAAAATTAGCTATAATTTCGCGCTGAAGTTGCTAGAGGTCCAGACCATTATAAATAGGAAAGCAGGTTGTTTATCACAACAGTAGAAGTGAATTTTATCTGAAGATATGGGTAAACAAGGTAATTTAACAGCCTTTGAATGTGAGATATATTTGAACATGAGTGACCAGATTATTATGACCACCTGACATTTGTAGGCAAATTAGCTGTACACTGCATCATATGGGATATGGAAGCCGAAGGCCTGTTTGAACACCTTTGCTGTCTCCAATTCGCACAGGAACACAAGGATTGGACAGTCGAGCATTGGAAAAAAGTCATGTGGTCTGATGAATCTCGTTTCCAGTTGCATCATGCAGATGGCAGAGTGAGAATTTGGCGGAAACAGCATGAAAGCATGCACCCCACATGCATGAGTACAACCCTTCAAGCTGGTGGGGGCAGTGTTATGGTTTGGGGCATGTTTTCCTGGCATGATTTGGGCCCTTTAATTCATGTGGAACAACGTCTGAATAGCACAACATACCTAAGTATCGTTGCTGATCAGGTTCATCCTATCATGTTGATGGAGTATCCCAATGGAGATGGCTTCTTCCAACAAGACAATGCACCATGCCACGGTGCTCGTATTGTGCAGGAGTGGTTTCAAGAACATGAGGGAGACTTTACCTTGCTTAGGTGGCCCCCACAATCACCAGATCTCAATCCAATTGAGCATTTGTGGGACGAAGTTAAAAGAGCCATCAGGCAGCTGGTTCCACAACCATCAGATCTCACAGAACTGGACAGTGCTAGTCATCAGGCATGGTGTCAGATGCCTCGCATCACCTTTCAACATCTCGTGGAGCCAATGCCAAGAAGAATCACCGCAGTATTGAAGGCAAAAGGTGGCCCAACGAAGTACTGATGGGGTGGTCATAATAATCTGGCCACTCAGTGTATATGTATATATATTGATTTTAGAGAGGAACTGAGAGGGAGAAAGATAGAAATATCAATGATGAGAGAGAATAATTAATTGGCTACCTCCAGCATGTCCCCCACTGGGAATTGAGCCTGCAACCAGGGCATGTGCCCTGACTGGGAATCAAAATGTGACTTTCTGTTTCCTAGGTTGATGCTCAATCACTGAGTCATGCTGGCCAGGTCCTACCTCCTTGTTTGTTTAGATTTTCAAAGTACTACTTTTTTGGTCATTACATTTTTCCCTTTATTTTTTAGACAAGAGAATTGTATTTTTCATGTGTATAATTTTATAATTATTTGAATAGTAATATTAACTTAATAAAATCTAAAGTTGACCAGCATCTTTAACTTCTGTTTTAACAGTAAAAATATAAACATAATATTAATAAAAATAGTTAGAATGACCCATCCCATTTTTATTCTGCTGTTAATAGTATAGTTCTGGTTTGTTTTCAACCCAAATTAACATCATTCATATCAATTTATACTGTAAATATCAGCTCAGTTTTACTCTATTAGTTAGTTATAATATTTATACTTATTTTTTATTCATAAATGTTCCATTTTTATCTGAGAACATTCTCCTTCTTCCTAAATACATTTCTTTGAATTTCCTATGTAGGTCTTTTGGTGGAAGAGGAAGCTATTTCTAGTTAGAAGGGTTGCTAAGACTTTGAAAAACCCTGGCATTGATCAGTCACTGGCTCTGGTCTGCATGAGAATGAAACTGTAACCTCCGTAAAGCAGGTTTCTCCAGCTGAGACAATGCCCAAAGTGGGCTAAGGGTTCAGAGCTGTCCTGAAACAGTCTCCGGTACTGGTGTAATAAATTTTTTATTCCTGAACATTGATCTTGGCAATTCATTTCAGTGGCTGCCTCACAAAGGATTTTATGTTGGCAGTTGTTTTCTATCATCACAGAGAACTTTGTGATAGATATGTTTGTTTGCAACCATAGAACAATGATTCCATTGTATTCTGGCTTCTACAGTTGCTGTTGAGAAAAGAGCAATTAGTTTAATTGCTTTATCCTACATGATTTATTGTTCCTTCTGGCTACTTTCAAAATCACTGTCCCTCTTAAAAACAGCTTTAAAAATGTGTGTGTTTTGAAATTACACTATGATGTTTCAGATGGGGAATGTTTTCCTTTATCTTACAAGCAATATGGAGGGGGGCTTTCTAGATATGAGTTTGGTTTTTTTTTGTTTGTTTGTTTGTTTTTCTTTTTCTCAATTATAGGAACATTTAAACAATTATCTTTTTCAGTTTCATGTCTTCTCTAGTCTTCTGGACATCCAAATGGACATATGTTAAACCAAACTCTATCTTGATGTTTCTTAACATGCCTTTCATATTGCCTAGCTTTGTCTTTCTGGATTTCATTCTACGTAATTGATTTTGCTCGATTGTCATTTTTATTAATTCTCTTTTAGCTGTGTTTAATTTTTTGTTTAATTCATCCATGGAGATTTAAGTTTAAATTATTATCTTATTTATTCCTAAAAGTTATATTTTGTTATTTGGCAAAGCTGATTTTTTTCCTTTTGTTCCACATCATTGTTTTCTCTTTTAGTTTTTGAAATATTATACGTGATTGTTTTATAGTCTGTATCTTGTAAATCTTAGCTCTGATTTTAATATAAAATTATGAATTTTTCTCTACCCTGTCTGTTAGCTTTGATACATGGACATTGTTTCATGAAATGTTTGAGAAATCAATTGTGAACTGCCTGACCATTTACCTTATAACTCTGTGGTGTTTTTTAGAAGAGTAAATACAAGTACAGTTTCACTAGAGAGCACCTGCCTTGGTCTTGCTAGTCAACTAGGTGGTGCTTTAAATCAAAATCTGTGATTTTTTTTCAGATCGAATAGTTAGTGTTAATTTAAATAAAAACCCCTCACGTGGTTGATTCTATGATTACAAATTCCCAGGGAATATCTTCCCCCATCAATTCAATACCAGGTTCATTATAGATTATTTTCCTTCTCAGTGGGATTTATTTCTCATTTGTTCTTATACTGGCACTATAACTATTCAAGGTCTCAACTTTAGGCCAGGTCTCAGGTTTATGCTGTGATATTTCATTAAATTAGAAATAATATTGGGAGTAAGCTCTAGGTTCTTTTCTCAATATCTGATATAGCCCCAAATTAGATGATTAAGGCTTCTAGGTTTGGGCAAAAACATGACTTTTACTCCTAACTGCTTTCAAGTTTCCAGTATTCACTTTGTTTCTGGAATCCATGGATTTATTATTTTAAACTAGAGGTCCGGTACACTAATTTGTACATGGGTGGGGTCCCTTGGGATGGCCTGTGGAAATCGGACCCCAGCTCATGCCCCAGCCTTGCAGCCCCGCAACCCTACCTGGCACCCCACCTTGGCCTGGCACTGCCCCCTCACCTGTTCCACCATCCTGCCTGCGGGGTGATCAATCAGGGCCGGTCCCCCCACACCTCCTGATGCCCTCAGTGCCTGGGAGCCAGGTGGTGGCCCCACCCCTCGCCTCCACAGCTGGTCGCCATCTGCAGGGCAATTGGCGGGGCGATTGGGACCCTGCTCACACCCGCTTTGGCCTGGCGTCACCTACTAATCTGCTCCAGCATCCTGCCATGGTCCCGTTCTCGTAGGGACCCAACAGGTCCAGCAGCGCATCCACTGCAGCCTGCTGCCAGCACCATGACACTGACGCCCGCCATGTTCCGTACGTCCCCCTAGTGGTCAGTGCACATCATAACAAATGGTTGAACTCCCGGTCGAATGACCACTCGAGGGGACAATATGTATATTAGTCTTTTATTATATAGGACTAGTGGCTCGTTGCATGAAGATTTGTGCAATAGGCCTCCCTTCCTCTGGCTTGGCTTCTCCGCTGTTGCTGCAGCAGCGAGGTTTGGCTTCTCCCCCAGCGACCCAGGCAACCCAGCCCCTCCTTGAGCAGAGTCCAGGGCCAGCAGGAAGCTTGGATTCCTCCGTTGCCGGGAGCAACCCAAGCCTCCTGCTCGCTCCAGCTCCGTGACCGCTGCCATCTTCAGTCATCTTCAGTCTTTGCTCTGTGTCTGCATATGCAAATTAACCGCCATCTTTGTTGGGTTAATTTGCATAGTCGCTCTGATTGGCTGGTGAGTATAGCAGAGTGGCAGAGTGAGGGAGTGATGATTAATTTGCATGTTTCTCTTTTATTATATAGGATGTTTAGCAATTCATTAAAAATTACACACATTCCAAAGTGTTGAGTTCAGTTCAGGGCAGTAAAAAAAATAAATAAATAAATAAAAAATAAAAAAAAAATAAAAATTACACACACGTGCACACACACACACTATCTCTATTTAAATATTGCAATCATTTCAGATACTGAAATAAGACTGATAATTCAGGTATATATTCAACTATAGTTCTGCAAATGTTCCATACATCAATATAAATATCACATTTGAATGCTCCAAACATTCTCAAAATTGTCTCCTTATGTGGATGAAACATAAGATGGGCTTCATCAGACTTCCCAAGAATCAATGATGTTTTAAGTCACCTCTTTAAGTTTTTCTAAATTGGAAAAGAACAAAATGTTTAGTTTTAATTCTGTTAATAATCTAATAATACATATTGTAAATTATTAACAAGCATAAAGTCATTACATTCTATAGTTTAAAAGTAGGGTCTAACATCATTGTGGGAATATAATAAGTTTGCTATAGAAATCCAAAATCTTCAGAATGACAATCTATTTTTTCTAGTTTCATATATTTTGCTTAAGATAAAATAAAAATAATTCATCAGAAGCTATACAATAAAATATAAATAATTTCTCTTTCAGAATCCTCAAAAGTATGTAAAATGTATAAAATATCTATATAGTTATGATGATGTTTATATTTAAAAATAGTAATTAGGGAAAAATTCAAAACAATAACAATATTATTATTTCAATCAATTCTCAGTCTTATGTTCAGACTATTAAAATAATTATAGATTTTTTTAAATTAAATCTTTATTGTTCAGATTATTACATTGGTTCC
>NW_005353896.1:498403-507185 GCF_000412655.1 Myotis brandtii | reverse complement strand
GGCCTTTCATATGCAAAAGCCTCCGTGCACAGCTTGGGTGGGGCGGGTCCCAGGGGATCAACAGGGCAGGCCGAGCGAGCTAGCAGTATGGCTGCTCTCAGTCCTGCTTTCAAAGGTCCTGGCAATCGCCGCGAGTGCCTCTGAGAGAAAGCTGCCCTGGAGTTCCGACCGATGCCAGACAGTCCTGTTTCTCCCATATGAGTCTGGGTCCCCAGAGACTCGCCCGGAACTAGAGCTCAGAGCCTGAGACTCCCTCCTGATTGAAAAAGACAATCGTGTCCTCAGCCACCAGCCCTCTCAGCATGCACCTCGGCATCTTTGTATTTACTTCAGCACCGCACCTCCTCTGAGTCTTGGTATGCTTTTCTCTTTCCTTCTAGTTGTAGAAATTCCACTCAGCCAGCCTTCCTGTGGTTCTGGATGATGTCCATTATGTCTTTTAGTTGTATTTTTGAAGTGGTTGTGCGAGGCAGCAAACTCTGGTGTTTACCTATGCCACCATCTTGGTTTCCTATAAAATAACTATAGATTTTAACATAACTCAAAATAATTGAAAGAATGAAGTACAAAGAAGTAAAAACAATCTAAGTGTATCATGCTACAGTGTCCTATACTATGAGGAAACTGCATTTAACTCTAGAAACTCAAGAAATGCGATAAACAGGGTATTGGGTATTGTCATTCTGATCCCCATCATTCTTCAGATGAAACAGCTAAATGCCTCATGATATTTCTGCTTTATACTGTGATGGTATTTTGTTTTATTCTTTATGAGTTATCATCAAAATATCAGAGCAACTTAACACTTTCACTAGATAATGATAACCTTTGAAAATTACTAAGTCTCATAAAGATACATAAAAATGTAAAATAGGAGAACAATTTTAGGAATTGTGAGAGAGTATTGGAAATAAGTGATTTGAAATTCCAAATACTTTGTTATAAAGAGTTTGGCTGCATTTGAATCTGAAGAAGAGTGTTCTAAAGGCATAAGAAGTGTTGATAGCACATAGAAGCAGAAAACAGGAACTGCAGTGGGCAGAGCTCTTCCTCTGGAAGGCAGCTCTATCTTGTGGCAATGTGTGTTGTGATACAACATTAAGTTGGGGAAGTGATATCCCAACTGGTATATGGAGGACAACACTGGGGAATCTTAAAGGCAGAAAGTTTAAAGATGGTACTGCATACATGCAGGAAGTACCATTAGAAATGTATAACACACTGTTATGCCCAGATTTCAAGATCCCCCAAGACAGACCACTAGGGAGCCGAGTCCGATGCAAAAGCATAGAGTCTTTTATTCAAGCCCGGGACTTGGTCCCCCCGCTGCCTCCATTACTGGATGCAAGAGAGAGCCCCGAGTCGCAAGGGAACAAAGAATTTATAGGGCTTGGGGTCGGGGGGTGGGGGCACACTCTGACCACTGATTTGGCTGATTCCGGTTGGTTGAGTGAGGGCTGGGGGCTAGTGACGCAAGGGCAGGGTGCAGCTAGTGTCTGGTTACACAAAGACAGGGGGGTGGCTAGCATACTCTTGGCCTTGGGCTAGTTTTCCCCTGCTTTCCCATTGGTCGAGATAAGGGCAGGCTGAGTAACTGATACATTCTGCGGCTTTTTCTTGGAAGAGGGGTTGAGGACACAGCTATCAGTCCTGTTCTGTCCTTTCAACACTAGGGGCCCGGTACACAAATTCCTGCACTTGGAAAGGAACTGTGGGCCGCGAGGCTGCAGTAGGCATAGGGGCAGTTCTCAGCCCATCCTCCGCGCCCTTGTCTGGGCCCTCTCGCCATGGCCCCCGACCCCCTGTCTGCTAGCAGCCCTGCTTCCGCCTCTGCTCCTACAGCTGGTGACAACGTAGGGCCCGCTTGCACCCACTGACAGCACAGAGCAATTAGGGCTGGTGCCAGCAGTGGGTGAGAGTGAGGCCGGCGCCTTCAGTGGGTGCGAGTGGCAGCTGCTGTCACGATCGCCCCTCAGGAGCAGGGGGAGGTGGAGAAGCCCTCAGGGGAACTCTGGGCCTACAGCTGCCACTCACACCAGCTGATGGTGCTGAGTGATCTGGATTGGCGCCAGGCACTTGCAGTGGGTGGTGCAAGCAGTGGCTCTGGTGCCAGCTGCAGGTGCGAGCAGGGCTGCCACTGGCAGTGGGTTCAAGTGGCATCTCCAGCACTGGCAGCAGGTGCAAGCGCTAGGTGGGACTGTGGCACACGAGAGCGAAGAATTTTCAGTAACCACCAGAGGCTCGCCCCGATCACCTGCTCTACCATCCTGCCACGGCCAATGCCTGCCATGTTCTGCACACGCCCCCTGGTGGTCAGCGCATGTCATAGCGACCGGCTGTTGGGTTGTTCTGGTTGTTCCACTGTTTGCATAATAGCCTTTGATTATATAGGATAACTGGAATTCAGAGAGAGGCTCCAGTTGGGAAAGAGGAAGGTGGAATGGGCAGTTATAAGACCTAGCATGTACAGGCATTTGGCAGGTTACCATGGTAGAACTTGGAGTCATGGGTTCAAAACTGTATCCAATAAACTGGAAAGAATGGGATTGTAGGTATAGGACAAAAGCTCAATAATCAGAGTTGGGCATGAAGAGCGAAATTATATTAGACTGTAGATCAATGGTTTTTGGTATTAACCCTGATTGGGTTGGAGTCTAGCACGTACCAAGATTAAAGCCTGTAGAACTAAAGGCAATATATTCGAGTGAAATGTTAATGACAAGACAACAAGGCATTATGGGAACTTAAATGAACTTGAGTGCATATCTCATAGGAAAGAGGCAGTTCTTTCTGACTCCAGGGGATCATTTGCATGTAGGTTCCATGGACAGATCTTTATTTATCTTTCAGATTAGACATAAATCTTTGTTTGTTGATAAATGTCACGGCAATTTAATTTTGACAATTAAATTGTTATTGGCTTTTAGACTAAATTCCCTTCTACTCAGTCCCCACTTTGTTTCCTCTAACCTGGAGCTTGCCAGCTTGCTTCTCTTTAGAATTAAGGATGTTCCACTGGAGGCAGAGATTGTGAAGAGTGTAACCTTTGACCTAAGATTCATTAACTATCTCTAGTCGTGCTCATTGAGAAATCAAAAGCTATTGTGGACCCATATTAGTCACACCAAGAGTTGCTCCCCTGTCCTGTTTGTGAAGAAATAGATCTTGGTTTTCAAATCAGGATCAAAACAATTTAGGAAGACATACATGCAATTCAACAAATATTTACTGAATAATGTCTGAGTCTTACGCCCCTGCTTCAGCACTTGCTAATGACTAGTGTATTCCTTTTGCACAGTGGTAATATATTTGTAAGCATGTTGTTGCACTTCTTGATTGCTTGCTTAGTAAATAGTTTCTTTGGCTTTGAGTTTCTGTACCTGTATTTATCACTTTTTGTCTTTCAACCTAGATTTAACCAGGCTCAGAAACATCCTTCCTCCTCACCAATGTACTTAACAGAATACACTTCTTCTAATAAAAATGCTGATGCACAGAAACATAGCATTAGAATGATTGCCTGTATTTAAAGAAATGGGTTTCAGGGTGAGAATTACCCACCAAACTCCATCTTTTACCCATCTCTTGTCAAAGCTTTAACCTTTCTGCATGTTCACTCCAGGCTTGATCCAAAAGCCTTGTGTGCAAATACCAATAATATTTCAACAGTTAAAAATTACTTGGGCCTTTTCTTCCTTCTTTCTGAGGTGGATGACATTGTATGTTAGTAATGCAAGAACTTACCATTAAGCCATTTACCCAAGGCCTGCCTTAGTACTTTGAAAGAGAAAGGGACTATGGGATTTTATTTAGGATTCTATAGTTGCAACATCAGTACTAGTAGAGATCTGTAAACCTTCAGAAAGAGGATGTGCACACCTAACACACACACACACACACACACACACACACATATATATAAATTTAATGTTGACATTATTGCAGGTGTCCACCTTTTTACCCCCCTTTTCCCACCTCTACCCTTTCCCATCTCCCCCTCCCTTGGCCTTCATCAAACTATTGTCCATGTTCATGGGATATGCATATCTATTCTTCAGCTAATCCCTTCACCTTCTTTATCTAGTTGCTAGAGGCCCAGTGTACGGATTTGTGCATCAGTGGGGTCCCTCAGCTTGGCCTGTGGGGATCGGGTGGAAACCAGCTCTCCGACATCTGCCAAGGGGTCCCAGATTGTGAGAGGGCGGTTCTCGGGTGACACACCTGGAATTGGGCTCCCTCCTCTTTGGTTCCTGGTGTGTCACCCGAGAACCGCATCTGCCAAGTCACCGCAGGTCGACAGCTCCTGCATTGAACGTCTGCCCCCTGGTGGTCATTGCATGTCATAGCTACTGGATGGTTGGCCAGTTGGCTGGTAAGTCGGTCACTTAGGCTTTTATGTATATAGATATTTTTTCCCAAATATTCATGAACATTGTTCAGGTTTTTAAAATAATAAATAAGCAAAGATGCCCTCAAAATATTTAAAGGAGAACAAGTTAAATGTGCTGTTTGCAATTTTTACATAGAGGCTCTGAAAATCAAAAAACAATAGATAGCCCTACCAGTTTTGGCTCAGTGGATAGAGAGGTGGCCTATGTACTGAGGAGTCCCGGGTTTGATTCTGATCAGGGGCACATGCCTGGGTTGTGGGCTCAATCTCCAGTGGGGGGCATGTGGAAGACAATTGATCAATGATTCTCTCTCATCACTGATGTTTCCATCTCGCTCTCTCTCTCTCCCTTCCTCTCTAAAATCAATAAAAATATGTTTTTTAAAAAAACATAATATGTATTAGACAAGAAAATAAACTAAACATTTTATAATCTTAGAATATTTTTCATGGATGTAAAAGTAGAATCTTTGCACACTTTTCCAAGTTAATTTATATTTCATAGGTCTAAAGAGAAAAAGCAAAGTTGAAACATTAACAAAAATTTAAAGGTCCATGAAAAGAGTATATTTTATCAGTCCAGAGTTGCTCTGGTATGCCTCTATTTTTTATTTTTTTTTTACTTTCCCTTCAATGGCATACAATTTGTTTGGCACTTGAACTTAAATAAGGTAGCTTCACAAATAAGAAACAATATTTAACAAATAAGTTTTAAAATATCAGATCCATTATAAGATTAAATGCTATCCTGAGAAACACAGAATAGATTCATGCAGCACAATTGGAGTAACTAATATGAATTACTAATATTAATATAAAATATACATTTATTATGAGCAAGGTATTATAGTAAGATCGTCACCAAAATTACCTAGTTAAATGAGGCAAGTATAACAACACCTATGCAGCCCTATTTAGACATATTTATTTTCTTGGGAGATTTACTCCCTTTTATACAGACAGGTGCTTTCTTGATTTAATAATATGGTAAATCACTAGTGCTGTGGTAGCAAATAAGACCCTCTTCCATGAGAATGTTAGAGGACTATCAATTCTCAATGCAATGACCTCAGGCTTTTATTTGACTGATTAGGGTATTGGAGTGAAGGTAAGAATTAAATTTATGGGATGATTTTAGTGTTTATAGAGGGAAAGATAGGAGACAAGTGACTTGAAAAGATCTTAATCAGGAAGAAACAAGCCATGAAATCAGCATGTTGAATAAGCATTTTCTGTGTGGTGTGTAACATAAAACCTGGTCACATCCTCCCTGTATCTCCAGTAAACTATCTGATCCCTGTGAATGCAGAGTAGAGTTGGATCCATTTGGTGGGTAGGATATTAACAGCTGATATTTAGTGAATTTAGTATTCTGAACCAAATATACAATCACCTTCAGTCCTCCCCAAAAATGTTTTTAAGGGTACTGTTTTTACCCCTTCATTTTTTTAATAATTCTTTTTTCTTGATTTCAGAAAGGAAGGGAGAGAGAGATAGAAACATCAATGATGAGAGAGAGAATCACGGATTGGCTGCCTCCTGCACAACCCCTACTGGGGTTTGAACTGGCAACCTGGGCATGTGCCCTTGATTGGAATCAAACCTGGGACCCTTCAGTCCACAGGCCAACGCTCTATCCACTGAGCCAAACCAGCTGGGGTACCCCTTCTTTTAGATGAGGTAACTTATTTTCTGAGAGCTTTCACATTTGCCCAAGTTTATTGAGTTGGTAAATGGTATAATGGGGATTTTAACCAAAGTCCTGGGACTCCTGAGATGACAATCTTCATTATAGAAAAATTCTGCTATTGTGAGTTCTAGTTGAAAACAAGATCTACCCTTATGATCCTGTCAAGGTATCATGTAGATAACCTTTTTAACAGATGAGAAAACTGAAGCTTAGAAATTAAATAATTAACACAAGATTACTTAGCTAATGTAGGGATGGGTTAGAACTTAATTCATATCTATTTCAAAGGCCTCTAATTTTTCATTTACCATGTTTTAGATACATGTGCTCAATCTTTCTTAGTTGGACAACAATTTTATTCCATTAAAAAGCATCCTATATAATAAAAGGCTAATATGCCAATTGACCAAACGGTGGAACAACTAGTCGCTATGATGCACACTGACCACCAGGGGGCAGACGCTCAATGCAGGAGCTGCCCTCTGGTGGCCAATGCACTCCCACAAGGGAGCGCCGCTCAGCCAGAAGCTGGGCTCACTGGGGAGTGCAGCAGCAGTGCTAGGAGCCTCTCCTGCCTCTGCATTAGTCGGACATCCCCTGAGGGCTCCTGGCCTGCGAGAGGGCACAGGCAGGGCTGAGGGACCCCTGAGTGCACAAATTTCATGCTCCAGGTCTCTAGTTAATTATAATGTTGGTCTGGTTAACTTGGTCTAGGTTAATGGATGCTCATAGTATTTTTTCTAATGATGAATTTAACTCCATTTTTTTTATGTTGAACTGCTAACAGCTTTAAAGAACTACCACTTCTCTTGACCTCCTGCTCCACATCCAGGCAAGCTATCATGAAGCCCAGATACTACCACCTTTGGCAACTGCAAGGTCAGACTATGCAACTGAGGTCAGCACTTGTGAGAAACTTCATCAAGCTACCACCCCTAATCATGATAAAAGTCAAGCCAGTTTCTTTCCAAGATCTCTAAAGCCATTTTCTGACCAGATTGGGAGCCAGTACTGCTCTCCTAAGCCAGCCACTTCATGAGTAACTAGAGCTTTTCATATCTTCTGGGTTAGTGTGTTTTTGGTGCCATCAGTTTTGACATAAGAATTAAATTTTAGAGGGGGGTCCATCTTGTCTCAACAGAATGACAACAACAGTTCCCAGCATATTTTTAAAAAACTCAAGCAGAAAGGGAATTTGCTTCAAGGACATGTGCCAGTTCTTAATATCCACAAGAGGCTGGGAAACCAAGCTAAAAAAATTGGGCAGTTACCAAGGGCATCTAGATAGCAGGAAAGAGAGCCAATGTCATGCATCAGGGACAGTCTGATTAGGATTTTGCTGCTGGCTCTAGTTCCACTGACTACTTATCACTGTCTTCATTCCTGAACTATCACAGCACTGATTGCCAATCCTGCAGGGGAAAGTCTCCAAACACCCAGATCACTTGGCCACATTTTCAAGAATAAAACATGGAGATATGTGCATTTAACTATTCACATTCTAGCCAGCCACAAAGTAGGGAGAAGGCCTAACTTCTTCTGATTAAATAATGCCTTCCATTAAGATATGCACAATAACAATAACCTCAAAGAAGAAAAGTTGTTCTGTTCCTAAGGACATAAGTATGTTTACCACCTCATGATAGCTCATATTCTTTGACCAGTAACACTATTTCTAAGTGCTTACCATTTCTTTCTGAATTTTCTTAATTCAGCTTCATGAGACGATTGAGTAACAGTTAACTACCTTTCTACTTCTATTTTATATTTTCACTAGTGACCTGGTGCATGGATTTGTGCACATTGAAAGTAAATTAATTAGAAGGTGGCTGGTGGGGTGGGATTGGGTTAGATGGGCCAGACACGTCCTGGAGCCAACCTCCTGCCATCCCTCCCTGGCATCTGTAGAGTGAGCAAGGTCCCTCTGGCAGGTGGGGTCCCTCGGCCTGGCCTGCGGGGATCGGGCTAAAACCGGCTCTCTGACATCCTCTGAGGGGTCCTGAAGTGTGAGAGGGCACTCTGCAAAGTTGCTGTCGTACAGGGTGTGGAACACAAGTGTACAGTAAACCAGATTCAGGGCCGACAGTGCCCCAGCAATAACAGAATGCATGACTGAAGGTGGAATTGTGCAGCCCTGCGAGGAATTGGGCTCTCTCCTCTCTGATTTTGGGGTGCGTCACCCGAGAACCACCGCTGCCAAATTACTGCAGCTTGGCAGCTCCTGCATTGAGCATCTGCCCCCTTGTGGTCAGTGTGCATCATAGCGACCGGTCAGATGGGTGGAGGGACACTTAGCATATTAGCCTTTTATATATATAGACTAGTAGCCCGGTGCACGAAATTCGTGCACTGGGGTAGGGGGGGAGAAGGGGCCCCTCAGTCTGGTCTTCACCCTCTCCAATCTGAGACCCCTCAGGGAATGTTCAACTACCTGTTTGTGCCCACACTTTTAACAGATAACAGCTCCATTGTTGTTCCTTTCTTATGCTTAAAACCATTGGAATTAGTAGGTATTCAAAGTGTGTATACATTTTGGGGGGACACCCTGTATATCTCTAGTCAGTGGTGAAAGAAACCAACAGCAGATTTGGAACCCCCAGACAGGGAACCTTGCTCATTCCCCACATGTCTCCCCACTTCACTTTCCACCTTCGTGGGCAGCAGGAGAATCAATGTTTTCTCTCATTAATTCGGAAAAGCAC
>NW_005353896.1:497422-497864 GCF_000412655.1 Myotis brandtii | reverse complement strand
GAGGCCTCTGGCTTTGCAGATCCGCAAACCCCCGTGGTGCGGCCAGGAGGACGTCAGTCTGGCCCGCCACGGTGGCTGTCCCTGCGATCCTGCACCTTCTGGGCCAGGAGGCGGATCTTGCGCTGTCACTCCTGGGCGCTCATGGCTGCCTCCCCGCCGTGAAGGGTCACAGATCCGAGTCCCGGGACCGTGCACAGCCTCAAGCACTGACCCCCGCCTGGCAGGGTCACAGATCCATGTCTTGGTCCCGTGGACAGCCTCAAGCACTGACCCCCACCTGGCAGGGTCATAGATTCGGGTCCCAGACTGCAGACAGCCTCCCGCGGTGCTCTCCGCCCAGCAGGGTCACAGATCCAGGTCCTGGGACCGCGGACAGCCTCAAGCACTGCCTCCCCACTCGCGAGGACATGGATCCAGGTCCCAGACCGTGGACAGCCTCAAG
>NW_005353896.1:485232-497267 GCF_000412655.1 Myotis brandtii | reverse complement strand
TTGTTGCTTCAGGGTGGGGGTCCCCACTGGGGTGCCTGGCCAGTCTGGGTGAGGGGATGAGGGCTGTTTTCAGGCTGGCAGGCGACTGAAGCTCCAAACCTCTCCTTTTTTTCTTTTTTTTTTATTCTGGCATTTATTTACCTTCTATGGCTGTCACTGGAGCTGAGAGCCGGCTTTCTCTCTGAGGCTTGGCTGCTGAAAGCAGATTTCTGGCCTTTGTTTACCTTCTGTATTTGAAAATTTGTTGCAACTCCAGCTCTGAGATCCCGGCTGACTGAAAACAGGTTACTGGGGTTTTGTTTAGCTTCTATATTTGTTACAATGTTTCAAACTGCAAGCTCAGAGGCTGGCGGCGGCAGGCGGGGAACGTTGGAGTCCTCTGTCACTGAAGCAAGCAAGCCTCCTGTTAGCTTTAAGCTGCCTGGCTGCCAGCCGCCATCTTGGCTGGCAGTTAATTTGCATATTTCCCTGATTAACCAATGGGAAGGGTAGTGGCCGTACGGCTAATTACCATGTTTCTCTTTTATTAGATAGGATTTATTTTCCTCTTCTGTTTTCCAAATAAAGACACTTCTCAAATTCTTCTCTTTTATATATATATATTTTTTTTTCTTTTATTGATTAAGGTATTACATATGCGTTCTTATTACCACATTGCCCCCCTCTACCCCTTCCACTCATGCCCTCACCCCCCTGTTGTCTGTGTTCATTGGTTAGGCTTATATGCATGCATACAAGTCCTTTGGTTGATCTCTCCCCCTTACCCTCACCCTCCCCTACCTTCCCTCTGAGGTTTGACAGTCTGATCAATGCTTCTCTGTCTCTGGATCTGTTTTTGTTCATCAGTTTATGTTGTTCATTATATTCCATAAATGTGTGAGATCATGTGATATTTATCTTTCTCTGACTGGCTTCTTCTGAAGAGATAGCACTCATATTTTTGCTTAAGCTATAACCTACAGGGATGGTACTAAGTCTGCATCTCTAACTCAAATATTTTTCTTTAGATTTAGTCTTCATTTCTATTTCCCTTCTGGATATTTACACAGATTTTCTCTTACAAGTTCAAAATTAAAATGCCTATGACCTAACCATCTTTTCCTAAATCCAGTTCTTCCCTAAGGTTTACCTACCTGTGTATGCTACCTGGTCTTCTAATCATCCAACTGCTACCATGGAGTATGCTTGCTTCCTCATGGCCTGAGTCACCAAGGGTTGTCAATGACTGTACAAACTTTTGCCAAATTATTATAAACAGATTTATGCATATTAGAGCAAAAGAACCCAATTAGACTTTCCAGGGTCTGGCTGAAGATAATTTTGACTTAGAGCTTTATTGAATTCATGTGTTTGTATTTCAAACTTTTTTTTTTTTTGGTAAAATGAATTCTTTGAGGAGAAATATACAATCCCAGTTTAGAATAGATATTATCTAATTTCAAGGGTTATCCCTAGAAATATAATCTAGGAGAGGTAAGCTTCACATCTTTTCATGCTTTGGAAATTACTATACTATTTTGACTTCCTTTTAAAATGCTAATTTACTTAAACATTATATCAGATACCTCTTCTATTCTACTTTCTATTCTTTCTGCGCCACCTGTCTGGAATTTTTGGCTACTATTCCCATCCTTGGCAGTGTTGTTTATTAACTGACTCTGGCTGGTCTTCAAAAAGCGTCACTGCAGCAAACGTACTTTACCCTATGCACACACAACACACCTCTTACTCCTTACCCTGGGTCTCACTGGCTGGTGCTGGAATGTGAGATGTAAGGGCACCTGCTCAGTGCCTACAACTTGAAAGCAAGGCAAAATAATGCCTGAAAGATGAACTTCTGACAATAGAATACCACATTGGAGGATAAATTATTCTCTCTTCCTTCCCAACTATCATTATAAGTAGTGGTCTTAATATTTTCTTAGAAAATAATCCCATGAGATCAAGCAAGCAGGTGTGCAAATAACAAGTATTAGCCAACTTATCAATATACTCTTGTACTGGTTCTCCCTCCTTCCTGCTTCACTGGCTCTATGGGTTTGCACTCCTTAGCAAATAAAAGCCCACAGCTTCAGACTTTGCTTTCTGGGCAAAGCTAATACATTTTCCCTGCCTCTTCAACAAATAGCCCAAGGACATTGTTTAGAAACTGTGCTTAAAGAAAAAAATCATCTGAAGACTATCAAGGCCCTGATGGAGGTGGGAGGTAGGGACAGTTGTTTCAGGAAGACAAACATACTATTTATGATAGAAATTATGTAATATGTTTATTAGCTATAGTTAAAGTGGTGACACTAAAGTAGTAAATGTTTATGATGGCTTTGTTTTCTAGGCACCAAAATGCCCATATTTATATTAAAGATGCATCAAATGTGATGTTTTCACTGAATAAAAGTAATGCCAAAGTCAGAGCTGAAGCCAGATCTCCTTTTCAGAATATATTTTATATTCTCAAACTATCAATTATAAGAGTAAATATAAACCACCAAAACAGAAAAGAGAATTTCATGCAGCACAAAACAATTGCCACTGAATAATGTCAAAGATTTTGCAGATATCATTATCCAACCAGTTTATATATTGTAACTTGTATTTGATTTATTTGCTTCAGATTTGTGATATTTTTGAGATTTTGAGACAGTATCTATTTCATTACCCCTACTTTTAAAAAATGTCTTGGACTGCTTATGTGTACAGGTTAGTGAGAAAATATAATTAAATAACCTATAAGGAAAGATAATTCAGGCTTTAAAAACTGAGTTTATCATAGTAAAATTTTAATACTTATAAATTTGTACTTACATGAAAAGATTAAAAAGTATTTGTCTCATTATCCTACTTGCCAAAATTCTATATGGCAAACTCTCTAAAAACATTATATAAGAAAGACAGGGTTGAATTGCTTTAAAAGAACAAATTTTATTTTTTCTAGTAAACAAACAAAAAGAACTTTATCTAGAAATCCATCCATAATTTCAGTCATTTTGAAATTAAATTTGGTATTATAAGATAGAATTTGCTTTAAAAAGAAAGTATTAATAAATTGGACACACAGTAGTTTTTCAGAAAAACAAACAAGCATATCCTACATTTTAAATTTCTGGCATGTTTTAATGTTTACCTTTATTGTGAGAGTATTTGGATTGTCAGACATTGCATGTAACGTACCTCCAAGTCATGCAAAAAGTGGCATATAATATTAAGAAAACGTAGGTTAAATTTGACGTATTTAATAGGTAAAAATCATTTGACAGGATATAAAAAAGCCCTAACATTAAAAATGAATGATAAATTATATTTGATCAACATTTAAATATTTTTCTTATCAAGAGGCAACTTAAAAGATATCCCATACACTGTGAAATGTATTTAGAATCTATTTGCAGAAAGGACTAATATCCAGAATATATACATGATTCTACAAATAAACAATAAAAGAGAAATAATCCAGTAAAAGTAAATTGTCAAAAGACTTAAAGAGACACTTCACAAAAGGTAAATTAATGGTCGATAAATATATGAAAAGATGGCCAACATCTTTAATCAATAAGGATATGCAAAATAAAGCAACGAGGAGGTTATATTCATACCTCTAGGAAGGCTATAACCCCCCAACAATTATTATATGAAATGTTATCAAGCCTGTAGGCCAATTGGAGCTCTCAAATATTGCTCATGGGCATTGTATTAGTTTACTAGGGCTGTTGCAACAAAGTACTGCAAAGTGGATGGCTTAAAGGACAGATATCTATTGGCTCACAGTTCGGGAGACTAGACCTGTGACATAAAGTTGTTAGCAGGGTACCTTCTGAGACCCGTGAGGGAAAGATCTCTTTCAAAGAGCTCTCTCTTTGGCTTATAGTAGTCTCCCTCTCTATGTATCTGTTTATAAATTCCCCCTCTTTACAAGGATATCAGTCATATTGGATTAGGAACCCCTCTAATGACTTCATTTTAATGTAACCAATTATATCTGCAGCAACCCTATTGCTAAAGAAGATCACATTGTTCTGATGTAACGGGGTTAGGACTCAACATATGAATTTTGGAGGCAAAATTTCAATTTACAATTGGTGTGGCAATGGTACAATCACTTTATAGAAATGTTTGCAGTTAAATATATCTCTATACTAAATCCAACAATTTCACATTTAGCTATGTACTCAAAATATATGAAATCATATTTTGCCAAAAAAGACTTGTACAAAAATGTTTACAGTAGTCTTATTCATAATAGCTGGAAACTGGGAATAATCCCAAATATCCATCAACAGGAAAAAGTCAAAACAAGTTATGAAATATTTATACAATGACATAGTATTCAGTACCCCAACAAGGGACCGAACCTGCAACCTGGGCATGTGCCCTGACCAGGAATTGAACCAGTGACCTCTCTTGGTACACAGCATGATGCTAACCAACTGAGCTACACATGCCAGGGCTCCCGGTCTCCCTTATAATTAAGGCCCATGAAGTTTTGGCCAGTAAGAGATAAGAGGACTTTTTAAATTATACTTCTGGGAATGATCCTTAAAACAGGAACAGCTTGTTCCTTATTTATCCCTTTCTCCTTCTGAAGTTTAGACATGGTGACCCAGTTTGAAGACATTTAGAATATCAAGCTGAAATAAAACCTAGGTTCTGGAAGAGAAGGCCTAGTTTGAAATGCCCTGAGAGAAAAACAACTAACTTGTTTATCCATTATTTATTTTGTTTATTTGATTTATTTTAGTTTTGTTTTGTCACATGTGTTTTAACCTAAAACTAGCAAATACAGGTCCAGCAAAAAACATATATTAACACTTTTTAAACTTCTAGAAATGCATATGTTTAAAAAAACTCAATAGTACAGAAAGGTATAAAAGAAAATTAGAACTATTCACACTCCATTTCCTCTTCCCAACATAATATCAGTTAAAAGTTGTGTTTTGTTGTTCCAAATAAATATTTATCTATAAAAGTAGATAAAAACATATAGATATAGATAGATAGCTATATACATACATTTGGCTGTGTATTAGTTATTTTTGTAGTTGTTTTTAGTCTATGTAGATAGAGATTGATGTAGATATAGATAAATTCAAATGTGCATTTTTCCTGGTTTTGTTATACAATATCTATTTATAAGTTATGAAGGATAATAGGAGCTCACTTTTACTTTTTCTATTATTCAACTCCCCTTAACTTCCTTCATTTCATTGTTATTTTTCTAACACTTCTTGTATAACAGTATATGACTACTTATAATTTTAATATTGATATTTCACATTTATTCACTATTTGTAAATCTGTACCAAATAAAGTGAGAAAAATTAATAGAATCCCAATATCTGCTATTTTTCACTCTGCCTCCCAATTTTTTGTTTGTTGTTATTATGACATCTATATGTATATTATTATATTATATTATAATATATAGGGTATGGCATTTAGTGTCCTTAACCACATTTTATGTATTTTATATGAATGATTTCAGTCCAGGTCATTATTATTTTATCATAGCATATCATTTTTATTTTGAGTTGCTTTAATTTTTGCAGTAGGTTATCTAAAAAGGCTTTTATGTTTGGAAACGTCTTCCTCCTCCCTGCATTCTTTAACACAACTGGATGGACACTCCTTTGTTGGGTCTACATAATTTTACAGTCATTGTCCCATTGTCCTCAGGGATTTTCTATGGATCATCATGCCTCTGGAGAACACTCAGATTTGACTTCCCTTATTTGTCTCTCTAAATGTTTTAGGAGTACTTTATCCTTAAATTTTATTTGTCTCACCCAGTCTGCATGACTCAGTGGTTGAGCATTGACCTATGAACCAGGAGGTCACGATTTGAATTCAGGTCAGGGCACATGCCCAAGTTGCGGCCTCGATTCCCATTGTGGTGTGCAATGATTCTCTCTCATCACTGATGTTCTTATCTCTCTTTCCCTCTTCCTTCCTCTCTGAAATTATATATATATATTTTATTTGTTTCTGCATAGATGATTTAGAATCAGTTTTCCCTAAATTAGTAAGTCCTTTCAATCTCAGAAAAGTTTTAATTTCAGGGAATTTTAGGAAAAATTCTCATAATTTTGTTGTCAATATTTTGCCCATACTGTTTATATTTTGTTTATATCATAGGCATCATTTTAGTTAACTAGTCAGTTTTTTCTGTCTTTTAATATTAATTCTAAAATATAAAATGATACTTGATTGTTGGTTTATGCTTGCAGCTAAAGAGACAGTTTGTATTATATTAGTAACTAGACTTAATTTTCTTCACAGTTTAAGAAGGTTGTTAAGTAAACAAAACTTAAACTTAATTTATATTCAAATTTTTTCTCATGGTCTGAAAAAAATGACACATAGGTAATTTGGGGAGGATTTTGCATACTGAAACTGCCTTTATTCTACATTTAAATATAACAGATAATTTGTTTGGATAGATAATTCTGGGTGAAAGTTATTTTCTCTCAAATTTTGAAGATTTCACATCATTTTTCCTTAGCTTCTAGACTTGCTGTTTAAAAGTCTCATGACATTCTCTCTACAGATTCTTTATATTAATAACTAATATTATGTTTTTAAAAAGTTCTTAAAATAGTTTCTTTATTGTGTACACTAGCATTTCAGGATGATAGGTATTAACATTGATCTTTTTCTTTTATTTTGCTCAGCATTCAGTAATCCTTTATAATCTGGAAATTCATTTCTCTTGGTTCTTATGACATTTTAACATTACTTTCTTCATATTTTTCTTTCCTTTAATTTTAGTTCATCTTTCTGGAACTCCTGTTATTTGTATTTGTAATACCATAAATAGTTCTTTAAAAACTTGCATCCTTTCTTGCCAAATTTTAAATTTTCTTTGCTCTCCTTTCTAGAAGATTCTTTAATGTTATCTTGGCTCCGTTTATACTATAAAATTATTGATTTCTCAGAGCTTGTTTATGTTATCTGTGTTGATTTATATGGAATCTTACTTTTTCTTACATATGCGATACTTTTATAGATAGAATATACGTATTTTACCCTCTGTAGCAAATAAAACACCGGATTGTGTAAAGAGAGAGAAACTTCCTGGTGGTGCTGAGTCAGGGAGCTTCTTCAGGGGTCTAACTACTTATTAAACAAACCTTCATACTATCTTGATTTAGTTTATCCTCACTTTCACCCCCTCTTTCTGAGAGATACCAGATGCTAACAATCTCTGAGCCTTTTGGTCTCTGTAGTATAAACTGGGTTGCTTTATTGTTAATGCCATGGCTTTAGAATTGAGCTGTAGAATTTGGCTCCCTTGGGTATGTTACGTTACCATTCATAAATTTGTTTACAGCTCTTAAAATGCTTGGATATTTCATCTCTTGTTATATCCTTTTAGGTGCTTTGTGACTTAAAAAAATTTGAACCCCATTTTCTGTCATTTAAATAGGATTTGGAGGATGGAACAAATGCAACTATGTGCCTTTATTCTATCTAACTAGACAACCTCTTATTAAATCTTTTCATACAAATGATTACTGAATATTATTTTAAAATTCAGTATTTAGTTGTCACTCTTATGTATAAAATGTAAAGAAAACAAAAGAGAGAGAAAACCTTAAATAAAAGTAGGCTGCCAAAATAGTAAGAGGGAAGAAAAAGACATGCAATTTTTCTCATCTTGAAGGTGAGGAGTATGTGACTTAGGTTATTAGTGGCCATAGCAGCAAAAATTAAATTCTTTAGGGCCTTATTTATTTTTTAATATAAATATTTAATTGTTTAATTGAATTCAGCTCCAAGAAAGAGCCTGACTGTTCTGATCTAAATTAAGAAAAAATTCTCATAATCTTTAAAATTTCCAAGTGTTGCAATAGTGCCTCATAGGGATGGAAATAACCAGTGTCATCAGTTCTTCTGTCTACACAAGGTTTATGAAAAACTTAGAGAAACTGATCTGGGTTAATCACAATGTTTTGTTTTTTACTCTCTCTCTCCTTCTCCCTCTCCTCCTCCCTTTCCTTCTTACCCTCTCTCTTCTCCCTTTCTCTAACTCTCTGAATCTTTTCTTTCTCAGACATATAATTTGGCATCTGAATGTAGTCCATGTAAAATGAAAAAAGGGAAGAAGAAACTGAATGTTATGGATTTAAAACTTCTTGACAAAACACAGCTGCTTATGTTGGAGGACATTTTATTGAAAACATAAATTCCCATAAGCAGCACCTGGAGTACAATAGTTTTCAAGCTGACAACACTGTACTGTGAACATTCTAACTGAATATTTAACAACTGTGATAAATGTCAATTATGTAAATGGTAAAATGATATATTCTAGATTTATGTAGCAGAAACTGAGCTTATAATGGGAAAAAATCCACATAAATAAATAATTACTTGTGGAATATTTAATTTCTTAAAGAAATGTTCTGCAAAACTCAATAAATGTGAGTGTAAGTCACTATTTTATAGAGAATCCTAACTAATAAAAGAGAAACATGGTAATTAGCGTACGACCACTACCCTTTTCATTGGCTAATCAGTGAGTATATGCAAATTAACTGACAACCAAGATGGCGGCTAATTTGCATATGTCGGCTCCAAGCCACAGACTGAGGCTTTAGGCCTAGGCCGGGGAGGAGCCAACCAGCGATCAGCGGTGGAACCACCAGGGGGCAGACAGTCGACCAGTCGCTATGATGGGCACTGATGGCCAAGGGGCAGATGCTCCGACCAGTAAGTTTGCTTGCTGCTGGGGTCCGGCAGATCTGTAATTAGCGAAACGGGCGGGACCTGCCCTGGAGCCCTCCCGCAGTCCCTCCCCAGCTGGCCAACCTCCCACGTCCCTACCTGGCCCCAATAGTGCACCAGTGGGGTCCCTCGGCCTGGCTGGCACCCTTTCGCAATCCAGGCTGAGGGAACTCCCCCCCACCCCCTGCCTGAGTGCAAGAATTTCATGCACCGGGCCTCTAGTAATTAATAAATAAATAAGGAATAGAAACTGTCAATGTTATGCATAAAAAGTTAATAATGGAATTACAATTTTCTGACTACAAAATGATATTATGGATATAACACCAGTTTCTCTCTGCAAACTTCCTCCCCCCAAAAAGTTTAAAGTTGCTAAGGATCTCGGTGTTATGATGATAAGCATCTAGATGAGAATTGAAATTTTCAGTTGAAATTCCAAATGTTTACAAATATTTGGATGTCTTTTGTTGAGTATATCAAACCCCTAACTTTTAAATTTCTCATAAAGATTTTAATTTTCACATGAGTATTGTTCTAAAACATCTCTTTAATTTGTTCAAAAGTTAATCACTTAAGTGTCCTTTTAAAAAAACAAAAGCCCCAGATCTTATTTAGCCTCAATCTTAATCAGATTTCCGTGGGGGCCCAGGTTCTTAACGGGTATGACTAGGGCCATGTTCTTCAAGGATATATTTGGTTTGGAGGCGAGTGTGTTTTTCAAACTATAAATTTACCTACTGCCTGAGACAGATACATTTCTAGAAGTAGGTAGTCCCTCTTTCCCAAAGTCTTCTAACCCAACTTTAACAACACTACACTAAAAATCAATTGTGCACTAGAAAATTATCTTATGCAAGGAAAAAAAAATACTATTACTTCCGAGTTAACTTCAATCCTGTATTTTTATTATTAGGCATACAGCATGATGGCTTTGATCAAAGGAAAATTAGATTGTTAGACATAATTGTTGATTGTCAGAAATACACGTTCAGTGCATGCAAGCATAAAATATTTTCAACTTTTAACAGTATGAAAAACGATTTTAAATAATAGTTTTTTTAAGTCATTAAGTAAAGAATTTTAGGCTTTGGTTATTTATGTGATTAATTGTATCTTTAAAAAGATATAAATAAAGCCTAGATGAAAAAACAACATGAAAGATGTCTGAGAACTGCAGAAGAAATGAAATATTTAAAGGTAGGAAAAATTAATCATCAGTCTACACAACAATATCAGCTCAAATTAATTGAGTGCTAATTTTATACCAAGAACTGTTCTAGATGTTTTATGTGAATTAATCAATATACTTTTCAAAGCAACATTTTGACATTATTCTTATTTTTCTCATATTAATAATGAAATACTTGGTTATGTTAAGACAATGTATGTCAGGAGATTTTGTATCCAATTGTCTTTCTTTACTTTTCCTTTTTTTGTGGGGGCGGTCAGGCATAATGCTGAATTGCTTTATTGATAAAATGAGATTCTATAACAAAGATACTTGAATTTATCTTTTTCAGTCCTAAAAAACTACGAATTTTAAGTTTTCTACCTACAGATCAAGAAAACATAAAGATATCTGATTTAAGCATTTTCTTCTGCTGATTCAGACTTCATGAACTGTGCCTCAGTTTTTTGTATAACCACTAACACAATAATAGTGATAATACCATTCTCAGAAGGTTGATTGGAAAAGGTCATGAGTTATTATAATAATTTAATGCAAGTAAACATTTAGGACAGTGCCTAGTCTATAGTAAGCACTCAGTAAATTCAGCCTGAAATTGTTTTTTATTAACTAAATATTATAATTTAATCAAAGTTCCCACAAACTGATCTCACAATATTTTAATGTTGCTTTTTCCCCACTACTATTAGTATCTGCCTTTCCCAGCCTTTCCCAGTGGACCTCTCATAAAAATTCAGTCTTGCTTAATTTTTATTTGACTTTTGCAAGATTAGTAAGTAGTATATATTAATGCTACAGACTCCCATTTGACAAAGCTAGACAACTAAAACACCTGTAGCTACCTTATCAAGAATGAATTTGGTAGCCAATACAATTCAATTTTCAAACTTTCAAATTTCAATTTTCTCAAAAAAGTAATCTTCTAATATTGTTCGTTGTATACTTTCAAAAAAGTTATCAAAATTATATACATTCTCACATATTTGTAAATTAGGAACTAAAAAACTTTCATTTCAAGTTTATAGTATGAAAGAGTATAATTGCCTAAATTATATAAATATTGCCATTTAAAACTAAAACTGTTAAGTCACTCCTGTAAATATATTCACTCTTTTATATTAACATAGGTTCTAAATATATTTTTAGTATGACATTGAATCTACAGATTTGACTGATTCTATTTGCAAAACAATCTCTATCTTATAAATTAAATGGCAAAGACATTTCTCTTCCATAATCTGCTACATCAGACTAAGATTTTATCAAGAAAAATATGACTTCAGATTTCACTACAAATAAATTTCTGAGATAATCATTTCACTTCTGAATTTAATCCTAAGATGAATGGATGAATGGCCAGTTCAATAAAGGTATAGAGCCTTATCATGGATTTATGTCTGGATGAAAATAGGCAATGCTTTTGTCAATACTTCTTATCACTGTTTTGCTTTGATCACATGAATATCTCCTCAGTAACAATGCATTTTCAACACTAACAGGAGAGAGGCAGTGTGGCGATATAGGTAAATGAAAAATTTCATATTCCTTAAGTTCCACTCTACAAAATATTTAAATTCAGAAAACTTCATCACTAGTAAGAATATACCATTTCTAAAGCCATGTTTCAAGTTACTAAGATTCACAAAGATATGAAACTCTATATATGGTTTGTCGCACTTTGTCTGTCACAAACACTGCTGATAGCAATACTTTGAATCCTTCCTATAGTGTGTTGACCCCACACTGCGCCTCCTCTGAGCCTCGGTGTGCTGTTATTTTTCCTTCTAGTTGAAGAGTCTCTCCTCAGCCAGCCTTCCTGTGGTTCTGGGTGATGTCCGTTCCGTCTTTTAGTTGTATTTTTGAAGTGGTTGTTTGCGGCAGCAGTCTCCGGTGTTTACCTATGCCGCCATCTTGGTCTCTCCTCCCCTAGAGGCTTTGACATCTTGCTGATACCAACATAGTAATATTTTAAATTAATGAGAGGCATAGATGGACAGTTTTTAAAATATATTTATTGATTTTTTACAGAGAGGAAGGGAGAGGGATAGAGAGTTAGAAACATTGATCAGCTGCCTCCTGCACACTCCCTACTGGGGATGTGCCCACAACCAAGGTACATGCCCTTGAC
>NW_005353896.1:456655-484840 GCF_000412655.1 Myotis brandtii | reverse complement strand
AAATCTCACTGTTATCTATTTGTCTGCCTTTTTCCTTTCTCTTCATGTTCTCTACCATGTCCTTGAGTTTATACTTTGATTTTTTTTAATTACATTCCAGAACATTGCTGAGATTAGAGACTGGTCTTGGTACTAGCACATGAACACCTAGTTTATTCTTGGCATTGCTCTGTGATGTTGGAGTAGCTTGTACCTTTTTCTTCACCTTGGCTGGAGTATACACATGAGTGGACAGATCACATGGGATAATGGGTTTTTAAGTATTTGTCTTAAAGGTAACATTCTGTGTCAGATCCTCTTCTACTTTCTACCACATTTTATTTTGGAACATTTGTTTCTCTTTAATGCCACACAGAGGCTTCCAAAACAATGTCTGACCTTGATTTGCCTTTGCAAATGCTATGCATTCAAGCATCCCGTGGTTTGCAAATAGCCCAGCCTCTACAAGCACATTAGCTTTCTTGGTACATTCCATCAGCACCCTTCCTCCCTTTCTGTTTCCAGCTTTCCCTGTTACTGTGGACACCACAATCTATCTTCTAAGTCAGCAGCCATTTAAGGACACCGATTTCTTCATATTTCTCTTCCCTGTGTCTGATGCCTGTGTTCTGCTTATTGCCTACTGTTCACTTTGTCATTTTCCATTTTGTAGTGGGCTCTCCCTTGAAATTCTTCTTGCATTCTTACTACTTGTCAACATTGTACTCATTTCGCAGTACTTAGTTCCAGCTTTATACACTTCACTTACTCTAGGAGTGTCTCTCTTTCCTTTTTTTTTCTCTTTTCTTGAGTATTTCAACCTAATGCAAGCTTTTTCTTTTGTGAAAACCTATAACATCATTAAGTTCCAACTACAAAATGAGTTACACTGTCTTGAGTGATTATTATGATTACATTTTAAACCTCTCAGAAGCTGGTTATGTAATTTGACTCAAACAAATTGCTTTAGAAGTTATTAATGACAGGCCTAAAATAAGTAATCAATGAATGCCTCCTGGAATCACAAATACATGTTAAAGGAGTAAACATGATATCTTTAGTATAGTTAAAACTCAATGTCTATTTTATAAAACTAGTTCAATGCACAATTCTTGTGCAAACAATTAGAATTTAATTCTTAATTAATAGATGTTAAGTTACTTTTCTGTTTTTTGTAGTGTTTTCTTCCTACTTTTCATTGAATTTTGCTATATTTTCTTTTTCAATCACAACATTTGATACTTGAAGTCAAATCTTAAATGTCATTCAGCAACTTAGGAGAAATGAAAAAAAAAGCAAATCTTAAATGTCATTCAGCAACTTAGGAGAAATGAAAAAAAAAGCAAACATTACTCAAGGGAGAGAAGAACTATGAAGTGGTAAAAAGAAATAGCCATCTTTAAATCTCTAATATTTACCAATTCTATACAAGGCTCTTTTCAGAAAGGAAGCTTTCATAAAAAGTGTGCATTAGAAAAGTAAATTTTGGTTCCTTCAGTGCTAGGTAGCGAAAAATGTTGGTATCTTTTGGAACAAATTTAATCTAATCTATGTTCTTTTATATACTTCTTCCTTCATTTTGACCATCAACTAGCTTTCTGAGCTCTCGCTAGCCTGTTATTCTCACTCTTATAATATCACTGAGATTTTTCTGATTTTTCACTTTTCTCATTGAAAAGTTTCAGGACAGAGTCAATGCATGTTGAGGAAACAGTGCTCACTGATACTATCTTTAAACTTGTTTTATATTTAATTTACATTTACAAACAAATCCATTGCTTAGTCCAACTTTAGTGTCAACTCAACTTCATAGCCAGAGGGAGCCCCCTAAGGTAACACCCAAACATTAATCTACTTGCATATTTGTTCTACAGATAAGTGCATGATTATGTAGAGTAATTATCAAATCTGGAGAAAACTACTTTAATGCATAAAATATTGTGAAGAAATTAATTAGAACTGGAACTTCTTTTAGCTGCAGTGAAAGAAGGTGGCTTGGGATTTTCCTTTGCCTCTACATGGTCTATTCAGGAGTACAATAAACTAGTCAGTTATAATTAGTACATTAGTATTTCTATCCTGTATGGACTCTTCTATGAATGGCAGAATCAGTATCTTGCTTCTACTACCTGACTTCAGTGTTCCCAACAGAGTTCATTTCTCAATATGTAATTTACTGTCTGTTAGGTGAATACAGTATTAACTCTGAAATTGAATTCACTATAATTCTCAAAAAGTTTTGAACTCGCATTGTCTTCCACTCAGATTATTTTCTCCAGTATACTTGCTCTTGATATTGTGATCTGTTCATGACTGAACAGTTGATTTCTGGGCAATAACATTTTTCTTTTTCTTTAATGATTCAGTTTTTTGTTGCAGAAAAGTATTTCCCATGTGAAAGCTTACACAAGCATATTCTGCATCTGTACATCAATGGCTTCTCTGGTTTAAATTGAAAGCACAGATTTTTTGGAAAATGAAATCCAAGCTTATGCCATAAAGAAGTTGAATAGCTGGACCATAATGGATCAGTAATGAGTCATTAGTGACTAAGGTGAGGGGAAAATTGCTGTAAAGTAATAAATGGCTTTTCAGCACATGCAACATTCGGCAAGAACCAAATGCCGATGGAAATCCAGGTGGCAAGGCTTCCTGTGAGTTTACAAACTATTCAGAAGAACACAAACAATTTATACCTTATAGTAGAGAATAAAACTGAATGCTTAAAGCCCCAGTCCTCATTAAGCCTAAGCCACTTAGGTGGCAGAACAGTATAAACAGTTGAGAAAATTGTGTAGCATACTGATTACTCGAAGCTCTCTCTAAAGTCAGGCATGTCAT
This sequence comes from Myotis brandtii, assembly GCF_000412655.1. Taxonomy (NCBI): domain Eukaryota; kingdom Metazoa; phylum Chordata; class Mammalia; order Chiroptera; family Vespertilionidae; genus Myotis; species Myotis brandtii. Next base: position 482,020 of record NW_005353896.1, on the reverse strand, counting down.
CATATTCGCAAACAGTTGCTGGCAGGGCTCCTTGGTTCTTTGAAAACTGGTTCTCTTTTCTGAAAGGTAATCAGAGACCTTAAATTCTCTGACAGAGCCAAGTATATCTTGTTCTGAGAGGCACTTAGTATGTGCAAGAAGTATTCGTTAAAAGCAAGAAGATTTTCAAAACTACTTTATAGCCATTACAGCAAGAGTTCTGTTTTGTTAGAAAAGATGTGACCCGTGGAAGTGGAACAGGATTCTGGAGGGTCTTCCTGGGCCAGGAGTTACCTTTTATTTTCTGGACAGAAAACAGGTCTGAGGGATCCAAGAGAAGGGGATAAGGAGACAGCTTGGGAAGCGGAGGGAGTGGCTCGCAGGACCCAGGGCAACTATTTATTATCCAGGAAGTTTTCCAGTATTATGATCACCAGTATTGGCCTGAGAGCATCATGGCTGAGTATCAGCCCTTCAGCAAGCCTAACAATGTGCCCAGCAGAGGGATTGTTAGTGCTGATGTTACCACATGACACTATCACCAGGTGTCCTCAATGAAGCTGACACCTTTTATTTCCAGTAGACATGTCTTGTTCTCTTCACAGATTCAAACATAAAGGCTCAGTCCAGTTATGTGACAATTTACAGAGCTAGGAAATGGCAAGGTAGGACCTTAGCACATACAGTGTTTTGCCATACGCAGTGCTTTTTACACTATGCCTGCCGAGAAGAACGCCCCCCCGCCCCAACAGCACCTTGTGAAAGGGCCTCAAGTCCAAGTACAACCTTGGGAAGGAGTGGAGGTCTACTCAGAATTGGGAGAGAGAAGGGAAAGAGTGTAAAGCCTTGTGACACTCTGTTCTTTATAATTCTAAAAAAAATAAAAAAAATATATATATATATATTCCAATAAAATACCTTGTATGAAATACATTTAAGTAATGCTTAGCTATGGCAGGTTGCTCAGGGGAAATAGGTGCTCTGGACAGAGGGGTTCCCTAGTGAATGACAGTGAGTCTTCATGGAGTTCACTAGAGAGTTCTGTGAGGTCAGCTTCAGAGCCAGCCTGCTGCAGTGTGTCCTAACTACACCCTCCCCTAGGCGTGGTGCATTGGGCATGTCACTTAATCTCTCTGAGTCTCAGTTCCCTCGTCTATAATACAGGGATATTTTTCTTAATTCAACTGCTGTGAAAATTTTGTGAGATGAATTATATTTGGAGCTTAGCACAATGTGTGGCCAAAAAAATAAGCACTGACAAATGTTAGCCCTTACTATTGCTATTTTTACATAAAGGAAAGGAAAAGAGAAAAGTCTTATCTTCAGAACCTTAGCAGCTGCTATAGAACTTTTTGTAGAGTGGATATTTGACAAATATTTATTGAATAAATGACCAATGAGTAATATTATGAAATTAATTTCTTTCTTGACTTTTTGTTGTTTTTAATGTGAGTTCCTACTCACACAAATTATCAATTAGAATTAGGGTCACATAGATTTCCCCCCTGTAGATGTATAGAAGTTCTAGAGTACTTTGCATAGTATCCTGAAGGATAATAACTTTCAAAATCTTGGCAGGTAGCATCTCTATATATAAAAGGTTAATATGCTAAGTGTCTGACCATAAGACTGGTCGTTATGATGCACAATGACCACCAGGGGACAGATGCTCAATGCAGGAACTGCTGTGATGTGCACTGTCCATTTACAGAGAAATGGCACCATGGACCTGGTGCCCTCAAAGCAACACTTGGCTTCTCCCAATTGGGACACAGCCCTGCCACTACCCCAGAGTGACACCCCACCAAATCACAACCGATGGTGCTGAGACCTCATGGAGAAAAATGTGGCCCAGAGCCCAGCCCAGCCCAGCCCAGCCCAGAAACAGTGGCTGTGGGCACCGGATAATGATGTCATGTAGCAATGCCTGGCTTCCTCTCCCTAGCAACTAGCCTCCTTGGAGTTTCTTCAGCCCAGGAACATGACTTGCTTTATAGCCAGGTAGAAACATTTTACACTTTAAACAAATGTCTGTGAAGCATTTTCCCATGCCTCATCTCATTTAATCCTCACAGAAGTCCTGGAGTAGGTAGATAGGAGACTCGGTGAAATCCTATTTTCTTTACATTAGCCAGAAAACAGAGATTTAGAAAGCTTAGAAACTTGACCCGACTGAAAAGAAGTAAGAAATGGTGGACCTTGAAAATGACTTTAGGTTTTCTCACTGCCCAGAATATAGTCAAACACTGCTGCAGTTAAATATTTTACCCTTTGTTCTCCTTGCGTGATCTACAATAATAATCTGCTTCATGTTGACATTTACTGCTGTGTTGCTGACAATTACCTGAAAGAGAAGTTGGGGTGCTTCACTGGGCTGGAAAAAGTTTAGCTAAATCAGAAAGCAGGTCTAATTAAGCAAGTTTAATATATATATATATATATATATATGGCTAAGTTGACGTACGCATGTGCAATACATATAAAGCTCTGGCTGGTGCCAATTGCATGCGTGTGTTTCAATCTGTCATTGTTGATCATGAATTTGGTTGACACTTCAATTATAGAGAAAGGGCGAATAGCAATATTAAAATATTTCTTCTAATTAATTTCCTTTCAATGTGCACAAATTTGTGCTCTGGCCCACTAGTATGATAATAATTTTATAAATGATAAATTCTAAATTTACTTCACTTTATATAGGTGTACCTATAAACCATATACATCAAACAATGTAGTATAACATGATATGTAGTATGAAAGTTTAAATAAGCTAAAGTTTAATTAAATTGTAGCATGCAGTAACATTCAGTGTTTGTTATATGCTATCCAAATCAACAAGAGCTATAGGGTAACATGAAGTATCAGACATGATCTCAACCCTTAAGAGTACCACATAAAACAGTCTTATTCATTGTTTGGCTGGCATGGTTCAGTGGTTTCGCATCAATCTATGAACCAGGAGGTTATGGTTTGATTCTGCATTCTTTCAATTAATCTACCACCGTTTACTAGGCGCTTGTAAGTGGCATGCACACTCTAGTCATTAAGGATACAGTAATAAAAAAACAATATTTTTGCTTTCAAGGTGCTTCCTGTGATGTGGAGGATATAAACATGTAAATAGTTAAAATTAAATGTGTTGAGAGAGAGAAACACATGAAGCAGAATGTGATAGATCATTAGGACAAATTGAATGTAACTGATAAAGAGTTTGTAGGAGTTCAAAGACTTGACAGCTAAGGTCCTAAAAGATGTTTCTGAGGTCTAACTAATACATTACAGTAAACAATATCAAGACAATTTCAGGTCATCTGGAAGCAGTAATCTCCCTGGAGGAAATAGATCTAAAGCAGATCTTAAAGAACGGTATTATCTGTTGAACTAGGAGGAAAGGAATAGACCAACTGATACCTTAACCCAGTTGTTTTATGTTCAACTATTATGACTATCCACCTGCAAAGTGAGCTCTGCATATTCTCTAATTTGTACCATGAGTCATAGAATCTTGGTGGCAAGAGTCTTCAATGTTATTTAAATAAACTTTTAATTATTCACTGTCTAGAAGGCATCCTTGGCATGTAGTCCTTAATACTGGTCTTCCTCCCTCTATCTGAACATTCCCAGTGACAGGATTACTTTCAGCCTATTGTATACTTATATTTTAAAAGTGTCTCTCTTCTAGGACCAGTTATTTCTCCTAGTTTTATCCATTTCATACACTTTTTAATAGACAGTTCTTCAAAAGTTTTCAATACTACTATTATATTCAAAATCCTCTCTTTAAAGGAATTGTGGACCAAGCATCCACAATTCCTTTAACTATATCCATATAGTACAGTTTCTAGATGTTTGACCATTTGGCAAAGATAAATATTTTTCTTAGTGGCAAGAATAGATTTGAGATTCTTAATAAGACCTTGGAGTATCTGGCTACATTTGCTGATGGCTCTTTTTATTATAAAGTGACTGAAGTGGCCTTTGTCCCCTGCTTTTTCCATTATTTCCACCATTTTTATATTCTTTGTTGTAATTACTCATTTTCTGTTATAATTTCTTGGTTGTTTTAGGTTAATTGTCAGTCTTTTCTAATTGTGGGTTATAGTGATATCTTATTTTTATCTTAGTTGGTTTATTAGAAAGAAAGGAGCTTAAACTCAGCTGTGCCCATGTTACCTCTCTGGGCCTCTATTTCTTCTTCTATAAAGTAAGGAGTCTTGAATGAATAAATTCTCAAGTTGACCTTAGCTCTAAAATTTTTATTCCATGTGTCTATCATTCTATCGGGACAACCGGGGACATCTGAGGTAACTATTCTCACTGCTGACTATACAATATCAATATTATATAGCAACAATAAGGACAAAACAACAACAATAAAGATAATTTCTAGTTGTAGAGGGTTATTTTGATCTTTGTTCCTGGCTGAATTTTAGTAGCGTGTGTATAATTTATAGCAGAGAGAAAGCAGTAGGGGGAGGAGCAAGGCCAGCATGACCTTGGGATGAGGAGCACAGCAATTGTTCTTCTCACATGAAAGAGAAAAATAAGGACCAATAAACACCACTTCTTAGAGAAATCGACACCAAAGAAAGAAAGGACAAGCATTGGTAAATAATGGGGCAGTGCTACTATCTCTTGCCATTCTTTATTCTGTTCATGACACGAATGTAGCCTCATCAATTACTTTCTAACGCTGAAATTGTTTTTCTTTGAAAAGAGATTCATCATCTATGATTCTGAGTCCCTTACAGAAATGAATGGAATCAATTGCATATCCTATAATAATGCTGAATAAAAATTACCTTTGGAGACCATAACCTGCTCCAAATAGCATAATAATTGAAATGCTAGCCTGCTACATGACAATTGTGAGACTCTTACTTCCCTTCTATTCCACAAATCTCTCAGCGATACAATGAATAAATAACCCAAATACCCTGCAGCTTCATCTCCTTTTCCCTGAGCAGAGCTAGTTATCTCAACTGTGAAAAGGCTGTCATGTTATCTGGTAACATATATAATCATTAATTACATATTTCATATAATAATAATATACAATATTATAAATATATAAAATATTGTAAATGCAAGTATAAACTGCGTACATAAATAATGCATACATATGTGTGTGTATCTACACACTACAAGTATGGGTGTTACTTGGTTTATGTAGTGCTTTTCTGAGTGCTCATTTAATCTTCACAATTCACAATAAGCCTATGAGGTATTATTATCATTATATCATAGATGAGAAGTATGAGGCACTAAAAAGTGAAGTGATTTGACCAAAGTTACACAGAAAAGGGATGAAATGATGAAGGAAGCAGTGTGACTCTAGAGCAGTGGTTCCCAACATGGGGCACACACCCTACAGAGGGGCAATTTGATTTTTAAGGGGGGCAATTCGAGAATGAGTTATTAACAGTGAATTTTTTGCATTTCTTATGGTTCTAAGGGTCTCATATACAGTACATAAATATATATTGGGACATATTTATGCATTTCAGTTCTCTATTATATGTTTTGAAACTTTATTTGCTATTTTTTTCATATCACTTTCTATTATTATTTTTTAAACAATTTCTTAGTGATTTTTTTCCTCAGTACTTCAACTGTCCTTTTGTTCTTTTATTTTTCTCTTTCATGGATGCCATGTTTTCTGGAAGTTTGTTTAGACCAAGTTAATGGCCTTTTAAGCTTCCTCCACATGAAGAGAAGTTCACTTTTTTAATAATAAGAATTATATATCACAGGGGGGCATCAGGATTTTAGAGATGCTTAGGTGGGGCATGGCCAAAAAAAGGTTGGGAACCATCGCTCTAGAGACATTTCTCTTATGTCATTGCTCATTTCTATTTATCCATATAAACATATTCCATAAATCTACATACTCAGTATCTACCTTCTGTTTGGGATGTATCTGCTATGAAATTAATAAAATTAACCAAATCTAATGTTGGTTTAGTAATGTTGCATAGACTCATTTGGACTTGGATAGTAGAAAGATGTAGAAAATGGTGTGGCTACAACAAATTTCCACCAAAAATTAAAACTTGAAGTTTAAAACTAAAAATTAACCATATCCTTTTTCTTCTCATATACATCATCCCTTTGCTATATTTTAATATGTGTATAGTAGGAAGGGATAATTTGTAACCAAGGAGTTTTTCTTTCTAATCTCAGGCATATCAGCAGGGTGTAACAGAATAAAAAATACAATTCATAATTCTCATCACAAATCATATTCAGTCTTATTTCATTTTCCTTAGAAGGAGGTTGAAAGTCTGAGAGGGCTGCAGAAGGAAGGGTTACATCATTCAAAGTCAAGGATAAGAAGGAGAGTGACCTTGCAAGTCTATCCTCACAGTTAGTCATCTCAAAGGGAAGTGGCCATCGAGATCTTTGCTGTACTGAGAATACAAGTAAGGGCTAGCAAAATTCCAGTGTGTTAGTATACCAAAGGACTCAATATTTCATCTTCAATTATTTTATTATCTTAACTTCTTTCTGAGCATCAAAAAAGGAATAAACAGCTCTCAAATATCCAGGAGAACCCTGGTATAAGCCAACTCAATGGTATTCTAGTTCAGCAGATACAAGGGATGTAGATCAGAACAATTAAAAATATCATCTTTGGCCTGGCCGACATGGCTCAGTGGTTGAGTGCTGACCTGTGAACCAGGAGGTCTCTATTCCATTCCCAGTCAGGGCACATGCCTGTGTTGAGGGAGGGCTCAATCTCCAGTAGGGGGCGTGCAGGGGGAAGCCGATCAATGATTCTCTCTCATCATTGATGTTACTCCCTCTCCCTCTCCCTCTCCCTCTCCCTCTCCCTCTCCTTGGTTTGTTGTTTTTTGTTTTATATTAAGGGGAAAATAAAGTAGAGCATGTTTGACCTGCTTTCCACATTAGAATCTGTGTTTTGGGGAGGAGCATCTCCCTCTTCCTCCCCCTCTCCCTCTCCCTCTCACTCTCCCTCTCCCTCTCCCTCTCTCTCACAAACCACACACACACACTCACCCTTTGGCAGTGAGGACCAAGAATGAGATTTTTATTATTTCTCTAGGTGATTGCAATGTTCATTGAGAGTGCTTGGTGTAGTCCCACCATGGTAAGATGTTATAACCCTCTTTTAGCAGCTAGGATGCAAAGTCAAGAAACTTAGGTTTTCTAAGGGGAGAAACAGAAGACTTTGAAGGAAATGGTGACCATTTGCATGTTCATAACTCATGTGGCATTGCAGAATCTCCACCTGCAGATGTCTTTAACACCATTCCATGTGCTTCTATTCCTATACGATTGTCCAGCCACTTTCATTCTCAATTTGTTAAATGTACCATACGCTTTACTGTCTCAAGGATTTCACACATGTTAGTTCCAATGCCTAGAATGTGCTTTTCCTTAATCCTTGCCTGACTAGTGTAATATTTTTGGTCGAATTTTATTATGTCAATTTAGCAAAGAGGGGATCACATTCCCTGGAGTCCTCCTCCCTACATGGTTCCAAATTAGAAGCAACGACAGAGACCTTTAGCAGGAGTTTGAAATGCGAAGATACTTTTTTTCCCACTTTCACACACAAGTAGTTGATGAAAAGCAAAATGTGTTCAGGTGCTTTTGTGGTTCACACAGGTGTTTTCTTCTCAGCTCATTCACCTTGTTTGCAAGGAGCAGAGTAGGGCCTCTGACTCCTTCAGAAGCGACCAGATCCTCTTGTAGCTCCCTCAAATCCTAAACTAGGTGTATGTTTGGCTCCATGAAAAGCTTTCCAGCTTTTCCTGAAGGTAACTTGAATTATGAAAGTTGGCAGCTTGGAGGTGGTGAGAAAGTGATGCAAGTTCCAGTCCGTCTTCACCTGTCCAGTGTGTCCTCACTCTCCCCACTTCACACCCATCTTCCCTTCCCAACTTCCTGCACTGCTGACTTCAGCCCCAGCATCAGATGCAAAGAAGAAAGCCTTATAAGTATAAGCTTATCAGCTTCCGTGTTATGTAAGCTCAAATCTCTATGAAAGCCTCCATATATCCCAGTGATTCTGTTTCATCAATTAAACACTGACTGATAGATCTAGCTCTTTCCTTCCTTCAGGCTTCGACTTACACATCCCTCCTTGAGGGGTCTTCCCAGACATTGTGATCCAGAATATGCTTCTCCTCACTCCTCTAGTTATACTTTAGTTCATCATCTTGTTTTTTTCTAAGCACTTATCATTATCTATACTCGTTTTATTAATCTTCCGTGCTCCTTACCTGTCTCCCTCATTACTATGTTTACTCTATAAGACAGTTATGTCTGTTCTTTTTGTCACTTCATCTCCAATGTCTGTTACGGTGCCTGGCATACAACAAATGTTCATTAAATATATTTGTATGTGTGAATGAATGAAAATGAAAGGATAGATACTTTTTTAAATGATAGCTCTGAGGGCCATAAGAACAAGGGATTCAAAAAGAGATTTGTGTCTGGCTGACCAGATAAGGGACTATTGAAATGAATAAAGGCCTGAAAGAGGCTGAAAGGACAAATGAAGATGAACGATCTGGGACATGGATGAAAAAGAAGACTATATCCCACTCCTCTATGGAGAGGATGTTGAAAAAAAGAAGGAAGAGATTCCTCATTCAATCAAAGAAACATAATCATTAGGAGTGATACTCTAAGGAATTTCTTACAGTGGCTTAAGCACACACGATGTGGGAGCTGATTAAGCTTACTAAGGCTTCCGTCTTTGCAACTTATGGGCTGAAGTCAGCAATGTAGGAAGTAGGATGGATGTGCAGTGGAGAGAGTGAGGATACACTGGAACAGGTGAGGATGGTTTGGAACTTGCATCAGTTTCTGATTCTTTGTTTCATGTCCACTAGAAGAATGATGATGCTTCAACAGATTAAAGATGAAGAACAGGCTTTAGAGAACAAGATACTGATTTTGAAGTTTTCCATTTAGATGGACATTTCTGGATATAAGTCAGGATTGGTAACACACGCTAATTTAGATATATCAGACAGTGGTATTATTTAAAGCCATGACAGTAATTAAGATAATCCAGGCAGATTGTAGAATATAGTTAGGAAGTCCAAGGAATTCTTCAATATTTATGATGTAGAAGGGCAAGTAAAAATATAAAGCTTAAGAGATTGAAAAAGATTTTTGATGCTTTGAGTATAAAGTGAAATTATTTCAGGTCAGCAAACTGCACAAACATTAAGAATAAACAAAAAATCTACACTCCATCCTCTGAACCAGCAGACTCAGAATTTGGCCAACACTATGAGTATTTAACATCCTTTATCTTCTTCTTCTTTTTCTTCCCCCTCAGCCCTTCCACCAAAATACTCATTGTAATGTTCCAAACTCCACTTAGCACGCTTAAACCTGAGTAGGAAAACTGCATTGTCTGTATCAATAGTTCTCAAACTGGGGCAATTTTGCTCCAGAGAGTGCATCTGGCAATATTTGGGATATTTTTTATTGCCCCTGGCATCTGGTTGCAGTGGAGGTCAGGGTGCTGCTAAGCAACCTACAATACACAGGACAGCAGTCCCTGCCCTCAACAAAAGACTGTCCACCCCCAACATGAAAGTGTACTAAAATTATACCAACAAAAAAGGTTACATGTAAAGATGAACTGTGTTGTTACACATTTGAATAATTTCTAAGGTTGGTGTTTTTATAATATTTTGAGGACAAAATGTTGAATTAAATTTAGTGCTACTTGGATAAAAAATGTTACTTATTTTTCTCTCTATAGACACCCTTTTACGGCTTTACTAAATGTTTTTCTAAATGTATATTGCAAAAAGTGGTTAAATTAAAAATGCATGCAGCAATGGCAGAATGAAAGTATTTCAATTTTACCGAGATAAAGGTGAGCATCTGTGTGTATATGAATAGAGAACCATTCATGGAGGAGTTACTATAGTTCAGTGCCAGAACTCAGTAGTTAGGCTCTAAAACTTTTTTTTAATATGTAGAATAAGTAGTTATATTTTTACAGGCTGAAATTAACCAAAACAAGAAGATTGATGCATAAAATCCTACTACCAATATAGACAACAGGGCATGTACCTGTCACATATACAAAGCTTTTCATGTTGGCCTGATCACACATTCTTTCTCAAGAATTAGGGTTATGTACAGAGCAAAACTATATTTTTTGTTTGGTGAATATAAAATATTAAAAAATTAAATGAATGCTCTGGGCAGATAGGCCATTTTATATTGTGGTAATACATTACACCTTATTGGTAATAATGTACAGCATATTATATTCAATTATTGTAATGAGTTATGGAATGCATTAAACTAGTATGGTCAGACTCCGGCTGGTGTGGCTAAGTTGGTTGGGCATCGTCCCATGCACCAAAAGGTTGCTGGTTCAATTGCTGGTCAGGGCAGAAACCGGGCTATGGACTCGATCCCTGGTAGGGGGTGAGCAGGAGGCAGCCAATCCATGCTTCACACTCACATCAATGTTTCTCTATCTCTCTCTTTCCCTTCCCCTCTCTCTAAAAATAAATTTTAAAAGTCTTAAACTAAAACAACAAAATACAGTACAGAGTGGTTTTGAATAACAGAAGAAAGAGATCATTGTATTGCTATCGCCACTTAGAGATGCCTATTACATCCTTTTATCCAGCTTTCTTTCTCTCTATAATATTTATCATCTTATCACAAGCCAAATACACACTGATTTATTTGTTTACTGGATCCATCTATTAAAATATGGGTACCTTGAGGGTAGAAACATTTTCTGTTTTATTTGTCACTAATGTCTAGAGCAATGGATGGCTTACAGTAAGTATCTTTTGAATGATTGAATGAATGAAGACTTAGTGAAATGATATAGCACATTTTGAGGAGTTGCTTAGTAGCAGGAATTTTTTAAAAAAATATTTTGTTGAGTTTATGTTTTCATTATTTTGCTCAATTACTTATTGTTTTACTCAAAATCATATTTTTGTAAGAGTTTGTATTTAAGCATAAGTTAGTTCAGAGCATTTGTACTTTTGATGGAATGGAATAGAAATCTATTCAATTCATTACTACAAATTGAAAAAAAAAAGACACAATGTCACATTGAAAAAAAATGTCTATAGAAGATTTTGTTAATAGAAAAGAGAAAACACACACATACATATATGAGATTTCATTATATATAAAATATTTTGAATAAAACTATAATATATTTATAGTTCTAATTCAAAGTCTATTTTTGGCAGAGCATAATAAAATCACCTTAATCTTTACTGAGCCATACATTTTCAGCCAAAGAACAAGTACAGTTATTAATATCACCTAGCACATTATAATGTTGACAAGAAATGTTGGTAAAAATTATAATTTAAATTATAGTGGGCAAACGCAGAAAAGCCAGCATTATTAAAAATTGCTGAAGCTTCAAAACCTAAGTAGATGACTAAACACCTGGCTTAGGGGAAGAATAGAATAATAATGGGCTAAATAAAGAAGACATTGAGTACTAAGAATTTAATTCTTCAAAGAAGAGACTCTGGAATTATTCCAAACATTTCTAAAGATGTGAAAATAAATGGCATCTATTGGGAAGAATGTAGCTGAGTTATGGTCTTCTAAAGAGAGGATATGCTTCAGTTGGACAAACTGTCCTGTGTCTATTCAGTTTTTCAGTGTTCATGCTGTATTGATTCTTAAATATCATTTTAAATAGCATACATGTTATTACATAGTAGTTTGTATTTAATTGCAGTAAGTAAATTTTAGCATTTTTTTGTTTTCTCCAACATATTTGATTAAACTTTTTCTTGCATGTTTGACCATGCAATATCACCCAAGCAATATCATTATTGTTTTCCTTAAAATTATATAATTACATCCTAGGCCTCCTTACTTCTAAATAACTCACAGCCTCATTAAGACCTGCAAGGTCAACTCTCAATAAATGTTTCACTAAATGCAGGAATTATCCAGCCTACAACCCCATTGCCTCATTGTGTTTCTCTCCTACTTCCCATGTCTCTGGGCAGTTTTGTGATTCCTTTCCTAGTGCTGATTGTGCTTAATACACAACAATGTGGGTATAAATGAAAGCTTAGCATTCAATTCTTCTTCCCTGCGTAGTTTTTTTTTTAAATCTTTCCTTAGCACAGAGTTTCCTCAAGTATTTATTACAATGCCTTCCCTTTATGTTTATTTCATTTAAAAATTTTCCCCCTGAGGTATGAACCCAGTCAATATTTAACATATCTTTATATCGTGGATGTCATTCATTCACTACAAAACAACAATAACAACAACAACACACACACACACACACACACACACACACACACAAATAAAAACAATAATCTATTAGTACAGATTCAGACCTATGCTGGTCAGTGGGATACAATGATGAAGAGAATATAACCTCTCTACTTTAGAGATCACAGAAATGTTGCCAAATAAGACAAATAATGTATTTTTTTAAATTTTATTTTATTGTTTAGCAGTGGTCGGCAAACTGCGTCTCGGCAAACCGCAATTTTGTGGAAGAGCCACACTCAAGGGGCCAAAGAGCCGCAATGTGGTTTGCGAACCACGGTTTGCCGACCACAGGTTTAAAGTATTACAAATAGTAGTAAATATGTCTCCTTTTTTCCCCTATTGACCTTCCCCTGGCCTCCCCTACGCCCCGACACATGCCCTCACCCCCTCATCCCCAGTGTCTTGCGCCCATTGGTTATGATTATATGCATGTATACAAGTCCTTCCATTGATCTCTTACCTCCCCCGCCCCCGACAAACCTCCCCAGCCTTCCTGCTGTAGTTTGACAGTCTGTGCAATGCTTCTCTGCCTCTGTATCTATTTTTGTTCATCAGTTTATAATGTTCTTTATTATCCATAAATGAGTGAGATCATGTGGTATTTTTATTTTACTGACTGGCTTATTTCACTTAGCATAATGCTCTCCAGTTCCACCCATGCTGTTGCAAATGGTAAGAATTCCTTCTTTTTTTACAGCAGTGTAGTATTTCATTGTGTAGTTTTACCACAGTTTTCTAATCCACTCATCTGCTGATGGGCATTTAGGCTGTTTCCAAATCTTAGCTATTGTAAATTGTGCTGCTATGAACATAGGGGTGCATATGTCCTTTCTAATTGGTGTTTCATTCCCACCAGCAGTGCACGAGGGTTCCTTTTTCTCCACATCCTCTCCAGCACTTGTCGTATACTCAGTGAGCAAAAACTAAAACCATTTCCCCTAAGAAAAGGAACAAGACAGGGATGCCCACTCTCACCACTCCTGTTAGACATAGTACTGGAAGTATTAGCCATTGTGATCAGACAAGAAGAAGAAATAACCAGCATTTGAATTGGAAAAGAAGAAGTCAAACTCTCCTTATTCACAGATGACATAATATTGCACATAGAAAACCCCAATGACTCCATCAAAAAAAAAACTACTAGACTTAATAAATGAATTCAGCAATGTAGCAGGATACAAAATTAACACCCAGAAGTCTATGGTTTTTCTATACACCAATAATGAACTCACAGAAAGAGAAATTTAAAAAGCAATCCCATTTACCATTGCAATAATGTATTGATTATTACAAAATGTAAGTACTGCCGGCATTGTGAGAGAAAAGAGAAATATTTATCTCTGATAATGTCAGAGATGATATCTTAGATGAGGTCATATGTAAATTGAATTTTAAAAAAGGAATAAGAAATTTCCAAATAGAAAATAAAAGGAATTAAGAAAAGAATATGCAGTAATAGCTCTATTAGGAAACCTCCATTTAACTAATTGGATTAACTGCTCCTCTGTTGATTTGTTGATGGTAGCCATTCTGGCAGGTGTGAGGTGATACCTTATTGTTGTTTTAATTTGCATTTCTCTGATGATTAGTGACTTCCAGCATTTTTCATTACATATTACACAAACAAATAAAGCAGAACAAAATAAAAGTAACTTATATAAAACATTATTGGAATATTTGGGAAATAATTGAGTCTCTAAGTACATTGCTATCAATTTAGGTATAGGACGATGCTACAAGTTATGGTGAATTTTTAAAAAGTCTTTACTATAAGAAATTTTTTCTCAGATTGCTTTTTAGTATAGTCTTATTCTAATTCAAATATCCCAAATATAATTGGATATGTATGTGGTCATTACAAAAATTATACAGTTTGAGTCAGTAGGCTCACAGTAAAGAAATACCTCAACTTCACATCAGAATATTTTTTCTTTTAATTTATAATACATTGCTTAAACTATAAATGTATTTTATTAATTATTCTCCACCTGCCAGATTTTTTCAATAAACTTATCATTAGGCATTTTGATCTTTTCAGAAAAAGAGAGTTTTTAAAAATCAGGAAAAGTAGCAATACTATAGCTCAAAAAGCCATTGTTGTAGAAAAAATCAACAATAATGTTTTTCTATTCATAATAATTAGTTTATGTTATCATTATATTGTAAACCAAAATTCAAGGCTAGGCTTGAATTAAATATTTATTACCAAGAAAAAAAAGAAATATGAAGAGAAGGAAGCTTTATTGTTTTTTCAAAAAGGAAACACCTTGCCCTGGCCAGTTTGGCTCAGTGGTTGAGAGTCGGCCCAAGCACTGAAGGGTAGCGGGTTCAATTCCCAGTCAAGGGCATGTACCTCCATTGCAGGCTCCATCCCCTGCCCCAGCAGGGACGTGTGTTGGAGGCAACCCATCGATGTGTCTCTCTCACATTCTCACATTGATGTTTCTCTCTCTCTCCCTCTCTTCCTCCCACCCTTTCCACTCTATCTAAAAGCAATGGAAAAATATCCTCGTGTGAGTATTAAAAAAAAAAAGGAGAGACACCAGCAACTTCTGTAGTAGTCACAAAAATTATACAAAATGTAAGAGTATAAAAATTGTGCTGTTATGTACAAAAGGATGTTTTCTATTACTAGATCATCGGAAGACAATGTATTCTCCCACTCAACTTACATGACAAGCATTGTGCAGGTTACTCAGGCTCCTCAAGAGGAGTTTCACTCTTCTGGGAAGATCTGGTGGAAGTCATAATAAACATAAAATTACAATTCTGAACTATAGATAACTTTTACATTTATAAATACTATACATGTATATTAGTTTACTATTGCTGTTTTCACAAATTACCACAAGTTTGTGGCTTAAAACAACACAAATTTACTGTGCTACCATCCTAAAATCCAGGAGTCTGAAATGGGTAGAATTAAAGCACCTCTCTACCACTGATATTAATCAACAAATATTTATTAAGAACTTTTAAAATTTATTATTTTTTATTAAATTTATTGGGATGACTGGCACTATCATTGTTCTTGTGGAATTTACAGCTCTTTAAGCCATGAGGCGGACACTAATAAAATGATCACAAACTGTAACATTGTAATTATAACAGAGTATTATCCATGGAGATATATGTCATGAAAATAAGAGAAAGACCTATTACTAGGGACCAGGAAAAGTTTCCTTGAGAAAATTAAACACAAAGAGGAAAGAAAAGTGTATTTAGGTAGAGGACACATGTGAAAGGCCTGGAGGTGAAGACCAAGTTTCAGTTAAATAATTAAAAGAAGACAATGTAATAGAACATAGAAACTAATAATCATGTAAAACCACACTAGGTTTTCTACAACTCTTTTGTTACTGCTTTGGACATTTAAGTAAGGCTCTTGACCTGATTAGACTTGCTTTATGAAGTAATTGTGTTGATCAAGGTGGGCAAAATGGACACAGACAGACAAGTTAATAGAACTTCATTGCAACAGCCCAGATAGGAGATTAGAGTAGTTTTTTCCAGGGATAAGAATAAAGAAAGGAGGATGGAGTATAGAGATTTGTAAGAGGAAAGATCCCAAGAATTGCTGGTGAATATGAAAGATGAGAGAATATGAAGTGTAAACAATGATTTCTAGTATTCTACCTTGAGAATGTGCATATCTGCTAATACTTTTCAGAGTTAAGTACCACTTATGGAGGGAGAATTGAGTTTGCTGGGAGAGGATAAGGAGTTACTTGTTGGCTGTGTAGAAATAAAAATTGATTTTCTCTGAATTATGGAGCATTTCTGATTCCTGAGGTGAGATGGTAGTGGTAATCAAATCAGAAATAAGAGATTAGTAATGGCTTAGAATAAAGGATGTGAAGTGTCCATTTTTTAAATACTAAGTGTGGTTTTACTAGTACTGGGGATGAGTTGAAGGATGAAGGGGAGCATTTCATACACACTAGTACCTGGGAATCCCAGTTTTATGTAGCAAGAAACAGAGAGATATAGGGCTTTTTCTTATTATTATTTTAAAAATATATTTGTATTGATTTCAGAGAGGAAGAGAGAGAGAGAGAGAGAAACATCAATGATGAGAGAGAATCATTAATTGGCTGCCTCCTGCACACTTTCTACTGGAGATCTAGCCTCCAACCCAGGCATGTGCTCTTGACCTGAATCGAACCCAGGACCCTCAGTCCATAGGCTGACACACTACCCACTGAACCAACCGGTAGGGCTATAGGACTTTTTCTACTTTCTGGTCTAACAGCACAGATTTGGAAGTGTAAAGGGAAGATGGATTTTTTAGACAATTAAAAAATTAGAAAACTTTTATCTGAAATTGGAATTCTAGATATAAAATTTTGACAATAGAGATATTAGGGTAATGTCAAGGTTTAAGTGTTGGCCATGGATATAAATGAATTGCACTTATTATTTGACACTAGAGGCCCAGTGCATGAATTAATGCACGAGTGGGGTCTGGCCGACCCACCCTGATTGGGGCTGATCGGGCTGGGCCAGCTGGGGCAAAATGCTAAGTTTGGTTGGCAGGCTGGCCCCACCCCCTGGTCAAATTCCCAGTTGAACTCCCAATCAAACTTCTGGTCAAGAGGACAATTTGCATATTAACCTTTTATTTTATAGGATTGGCTTTTTTTCCAGCTGCGTGACTTTAGGCAGGTGACATAATACTTGGCACTTATGTGTCCTACCTGTAAAATGGGAATAATAATAGCTCTGTCATAATAGGATTACTGTGAATTTTAAGTTGATTAATATGTAAAATGTGTAGCAAGTACTTAGTACATGGTAGTCTGCATAAATGTTATTTTATTATATACTAGAGGCCCGATGCATGAAATTCGTGCACTGGGGGGGGAGGGTATCCCTCAGCACAGCCTGCACCCTCTCACAATCTGGGACACTGCCCTCCCCTGCAGGCCCGATCGCCCCCAAATGCCCTCTCCTGCAGGCCCAGTCACCCCTAACTTCCCTCCCCTGCTGGCCTGGTCACCCCCAACTGCCCTCCCTCCCCTGTTGGCCCAATTGCCCCCAACTGCCCTCCCCTGTTGTCCTGCTCCTCACCAACTGCCCTAGCCTGCAGGCCCTGTCACCCTCAACTGCCCTCCCCTGCAGGCCTGGTCACTCCCAACTGCCCTCCCCTGCTGGCCTGGTATCCCCTAACTTCCTTCCCCTGCTGGCCTGGTCCCCCAACTGTCCTCCCCTGCTGTTCTGATCCTCAACAACTGCCCTCCCCTGCCAGCCATCTTGTGACCACAAGGGGAGGCCAACTTTGACCACATGGTGGCGGCCATCTTGTGTGAGGGAGTGATGGTCAATTTGCATATCACCTCTTTATTCTATAGGATAGTATATGGATTCTTTTCTTCATATTTATATTACACTAGAGGCCTGGTACACGAATTTGTGCACAGGTACAGTCCCTAGGCCTGGCCTGTGATCAGGGCCATCTTCCCCAGCTGCCCGCAGCCAGCCCCGTCCCCCACTGCCACCCACCCCAGGTTCCCTGTTCGCCATCAAGTGATAGGAGCCTGCTGGTGGGGGGGAGGAACCGAGAGGTCAGCTATTCCCAACCACTCACTGGTCCCTCCCCCACCACAGGTCGCTGTCCTTGTGTGGGGCTACCAGTGGGATGGGGGCCTTGGTCTGGCATCGCCCACATACCCCCCAGCCATGATTCCCTCTTTGCCATCGGGCAATCTGAGTCTTCTGGCCGGGGGGAGTGACTGAGAGGTTGGCCGTCTAGCCCACTTGCCGTCCCCACCCCCAACCGTCACTCACCCCAGTTCCCCATTTGCCATTGGCTGATCAGAGCCTGCCTGCCGAGGAAAGGTACCAAGAGGTGGTTAGTGCTCCTCATAGTGACTGGTCGAGTGGTCATTCTGGTTGTTCCGCCGTTAGGGTCAATTTCCATATTACCCTTTTATTATATAGGATTATAACCCGAGTTCAGAAAATTTTATCCACTTAGCAGAATAGAATGATATAACCAATGTTACTACATATTTCCTTTGCAAATCTTTCTCCAAGGGATAAGAAAAAGTAATACTCTTTTTTGTTAAAAACTTAATAGCAATTTCTCAATTGCACTAGAATTCTAATGACTATAAATAACAAAATTATTGTCCACCTGTTAGAAGCATTTATTTAGTATATTTCCATAGATACACCTTATGGTCTCATAACTCTCCTAGTTTCTCTTCCTTATTGTTATTATAATTGCTAACAGTTAGATGCCACTTCACATTTTTAGTATTAACTTTTTTTAAAGTAAGAGCACAATTAAGTTGACATTAAGCCACTTATGAACAGGGCCCTCTATAAATAAAAACAAAAAGAAAAAAATACCACTCTTAAACAACTTACTACTTCCAAATTACTTGCTTCATGGATTACCTCACTTAACCATCATAAGATATCTGTCACCTATTAAGCTGAAGAAACAAATGGCTGGAGACAAATGGAATTTGTCCAATAGCAAATGGCTACTAAGTAGTGGTCACAGTATTCAAATGCAAGCACCTGCCAGGATTCAATATTTGATTTAATTGTTATTAGATTTTTATGTATTTATAGAAGAATTTGAGCTATCTGTCCTGGAGGTTAGGTGTAATTTACCTAAGAGAAAATTATTTTATTTTATGAAATATCTTCCAGTAACATTCTCATATCAGCCAATATTCTTTAGGGAAATAAAATGCTCTGTGTTGAAAACACATGGCATACACATTGATAGACTTTGTAGTAAGTGTGGCAGAAATTTTGGGAGTTGCAAATGATATTTTTAGAAGTGCACAGTGACAGATCAGATTCCTGAAGACTAGAAAACAGTTGTCATAACACACTTATCGAAAAGGCATTAAGTGATGACAAGTACAGGAACAGAAAATCTGTTAGCTTAACATAAATTATGGGAGAAACTACATTAGAAAACCAAGTACAGAGAATAAATGCTTACAAAGACATGCCACATTCAAAATGAAAAATAAAATTGCTTCAGTATTGCTTCAATAACTTATTTTGGTTATGATTTCAGACACAATTTCCCATCACCTGTGGGATTACACTGACATTGGTATCCATAATAGTTTCCCACCTAAAATCATGCATTTGTACAGTACAACAAATATGGTCATGGCATAAAATAAAGAAGCACATAAAGATATCAGTAGTGATCTTCCAATTAAATACATTAGTATGACTTTGTGCTTGGACTTCTCATAGACATGTTTGGTCAGCCAGTTTTCTAATAGGTAAGTACTAGATGTAGAGATTAACACAAAAATTACTTCTTTTCATGCTACTGTGACTTCTATGCTTGGCAGGAAAGCTATGCTTTATGCTGTAGGTCTGGTTAAGCTTAGCTGTGACTGCTCTGCTTTAGGTATGTTCATCTTGAGGACCAGGCTGTGGAGGTAGCAGCTACCTAGGTGTATACGTTAACTTTAGGTGTCAACAAAACCTAAGCCATGGGGTATCCAGATAGTTGGTGGATATTATTCTGGGTGTGTCTGTGAGGATGTTTGCAGATGACATTAACATTTGCAACAATAGGTGAGGTAAAGAAGATTGCCTTCCCTAGTGTGAATGGGCCTTCATCCAATCAGCTGGATAGAACAAAAAGGCTCACTCTCCCTCCACTAACAAGGAACTCCTCTTCCTGACTATCTGGAGCTGGGGCATATAACTTTTCCTGCCTTAGAACTCCAACGGAAACATTAGCTTTTTTTGAGTCTTGAGCCTACCGGCTTTCTGATTCCAGCTGGGGAATCTCTTCTTACAAAAGGGTGAGTTTTGCCCTGACTGGTTTGGCTCAGTGGATAGAGCGTCAGCCTGCCGACTCAAGGGTCCCAGGTTCGATTCCAGTTAAGGGCACATCCCCAGTAGGGAGTGTGCAGGAGGCAGCTGATTGATGTTTCTAACTCTCTATCCCTGTCCCTTCCTCTCTGTAAAAAATCAATAAAATATACAAAAAACAACAACAAAACAACACAAAAGGGTGAGTTTACTTAAGGCCTAAACTCAGATACTTTCAATTGTATTTTATTAGCCAGAACAATTGCATGTCCAAGCCTAAAGTCAGTGGGGGGAAAGGATATATGCTCATTATGTGGCCATGACAAGGAAGAAGATTTGGGGTCAATTATTCATTATTCCATTATTTTGGAATCAAAGAAAAAAGGAAAACATGGATATGCAATTGGCATAATTATTTTATATTAATTGAACTAAATTTTTTGTGGAAGAATAGAATATAAAAGGTCTGAGGTGAAAGAAGGCATGAAGTTTGGTGTACTTCAAAATGAGCGTTAATATTGCAAAGACAGTAAAAGTGTATAACTGATCCAAACATATTGGAGAAATAGGCAAAGGGTAGAAAATATTGTCTTCTGAGCTTATTAACAGGTTATCATTAGCTTAAATGTAATAGGATGGCAATGGAGAGTTTTGAAGAGTAGAAAAAAGTGATCAGGTATGTTCAATTATAAAATATATTTGACTTTGATAATTACCAATTTTACCTGTCATTTCCTCTTTATATATTGTGGGTTATTGGAGGAGAGAAATGATGCTTTACTTTTTATCCTCTGATTATTTATAAAATATATGTCAATATATTTTTATACACACCAAGAACAGAAAGATATTGGCTATAGCTTTGTCTTGATTCTAGTAGTATTGTTATATAGCAAGTACTAAATATATATTTCTTGTTTGTTATTATGAACCAACTAAATAATTTTGAATACATTTTTACCTCAATTTTCTTTTTAACATTTAAAGATTAATTTTAAGTTGATAGAAATTCATTCCTAGACACAAATATATTTGGCAATTTTTTCTCATCAGAAAATATCTCTGTAGTAGGCAGAATTTTGTCTCCATGATTTTCACATCAATGAATATGTTACCTTATATGGCAAAAATAAAACTTTGCAGATGTAATTAAGGTTAATAATGAGTTGACTTCAAGATAGATAGATTACCGTGGATTATCTAGTTAGGCCCAAAGCAATTGCTTGAGGCCTTGAAAGCAAAGAGGAAATCAGAAAGATGTGGCTAAAGGGGTTAATGGGAGGTATTTGAAGCATGAGAAGGCCTCCACTTGCTATTGGTGGCTTGAAAATTGAGGGAAACACTTAAAAAAGCTTACAGAAATGAATCCTGCCAATAACTAGCAATCTCAAAAAAGGACGCCAAAGCTCAGATCGACTTGCAGCCCTGCTAACACTTTGATTTCAGCCTTGTAAGAGTCTGGGAAGAATCCATTTATGCTATGCCAGACTTTTGACTTTCCAAAACTGTGAGATAATAAATGGGCAAAGTTGTGAGCTGCTATTTTTTGTGATAATTTGTTATGCATTAGTAGAAACCTAAGACACCATCTAAATCACTGTTCATTACTATTATGGTTTTAGTTTTTGACTCAACACTTCAATGTTGAGATTTATCACATAAAAATTGATAAATTTATTTGATTAAATTTAATTTTATGTTTAATTCAAGAAATAATAATAATGACACTATATTTACTTTTAGTGAAAGCATAATCAATGTATTAACCATATACAAACGTGTGTATATTGCTAAAGAGGTTTTGTATTATAAGAAGAAGGACTGGAACAGATACCTAATTAGCAAACATCAAGTCCAATACTAGCCATGTGATATTGAGCAAATCTTTTGTTTTCTCTGCATGCTATAATTCTTATATTTAAAGTGGGGTCATACTAGGTCTCTCTTCCTCTAACAGGCTTGTAAAAGCCTAATAATCTAATATCTATAAATGTACTTCATGAAGTACAAAACACAATGTGAATGTGACTTATTAGATTACTGCTAAATGAAATATTAATGTTTATCTTTTCTTAGTTAATTCAAAATAGTTTCCATTATTCCAGAGTAATTAGGTTTCATAATTGAATGTAGCTTTTCTCAAAAAGGTAAATAGATTTGTACATGGGTAGGTGGATAGTTTAAAGTATATGTATTTAAATTTTTAAAATTATTGTGTTCTAAGGAGATTTAAAATATATTTAGAAAACCCCTTGTTCTGCATAAATGACTTTAGAGGGTTAATATCATTGAAAATGTCTTACTCATTAAATTCCACTGTGTAATTTATATACTTTTTTAAAGCAAAGTCGCTCAAGCAGCAAATTCAAAGTGACAAGGCTCTTTATATCATATATGCAGCATTATTAATTTTGCAGCATTTCAAGGAGATGCTAAAAATAGTATGTCATTAAATCACAAATGTACATAGAGTTTCCTAAGGTCTACATACTCACAAGTCTAAACTCACAGAGAAAAGATGAAGGCATTAAAAAGCTCATTAATATAAATAATAGAGTGGGTAAAACTTATATTGCCTTAGGCAGTACAATTATTGGTCAATAACTCCTTATCAGTTGTGTAAGTCATTATCTCTATTTTAGGACTTTACCTCTTATCCTTTAATCTGGTCATTCTTTTTCTACACCTGACCCTTTCTGTTATTTTTCTGGCAAGCAAACTAACCTGGTAAAAATTTAACACAATCAATCTATATTTAAGTGTTTTCATGAAATCTTCATGAATACTGAATTTTAACATTTTAAGATTTTTTTCCTTTTATAATGGTTTTCAAAATATGACTATGATATGCACTGGTGTGCTTTTTTAATATATCTATTCTTATTGGGTTTGCTGAATTTCTTGTATCTGCAGCTTCATCAGATTCATCAAAGATATTGCTTAACCATGATTTTGCCCAATATTTGTCCTTTCCTGTCAGGTCTTATTCTCCTTGTGCTTCCTTCTATTGCTATGTCTGCAAGCACACTGATTGCTTTGTACCTCTATGCAAAACTCTATGGTCTTTTCTTTAAAGTTGTGGTCTTTTTGCTATCTTCTAGTTCTTCCCTTACCATCTTCAAAGTTTTTTTTTAAAAATATATTTTATTGATTTTTTACAGAGAGGAAGGGAGAGGGATAGAGAGCTAGAAACATTGATGAGAGAGAAACATCGATCGGCTGCCTCCTGCACACTCCCCACTGGGGATGTGCCCGCAACCCAGGTACATGCCCTTGACCGGAATCGAACCTGGGACCCTTCAGTCTGCAGGCCGACGCTCTATCCACTGAGCCAAACCGGTTAGGGCCATAGTTTTTTAAATACTCTTGAGCACTCAGGGCATATACATTACAGGTATTTTAAGATACTCATCTACTAATTCCCTCATCTCTGTCATCTCGGTCATTTCTTTCATTTGATTTATTTTTCTGTCGGTTATAGGCCATATTTTTTTCTTGCTTCGTTGTATACATAGTGATTTTGCATTGGATCCTGGACATTATGAATTTTACGTTGCTGGATGATGGAGTTTGTTTTATTTATTTAAAGAGGTTTGGACTTTTCTCTGGCATGTAGGTAAGCCATTGATTTGTTCCTTTTGCAACAGCTATTAAGCAATATTAGGGTGAGTTCAGAGAAGGGTTTAGTCTACACCTGATTTGACCTACCTAAAGTGATACTCATATGTGACTATCTGATGTCCCATAAATTTAAATGTTTTTCTGATGTTAGCATGTTTTTTAGCTCTAGAATTTGTTCAGATTGATATTAGCCCAACCACCTCATTGAATGTCACCCCAATCCGGGAAAAGAGGAGTAAAAAGGTAAATATTTAAAGAGGCCTCTCTGTAGTTATCTAAAGCTCTCTCTCTGTTCTGTTCACTCCTCTCTGGAATTTTCCCCAATGTCTTTGAACCTATTCTACATCATTTATCTCTGACTTCAGGCTCTTTAACTCATTGTGATTGATTGCCTTTCATTGGTGTCTCTTTTACAGAACCACAACTGGAAACTGCCTTCAGAAAGTAACCTATGTTACTCATAAGGCTGGCTTATGTTTTTTTCCTTCCTCTTAAAGATCACAGTCCTGTTCTGGCTGTTGTCTAATGTATGAAACCTATTATTTCATAAATGTATTTGAAGTAGTTGTTTACACTAGCATGGCCATTTTCATAGCAGTGCTTTATGGTCAGAAGTAGAAATACCCTTGAAGTCATTAAAAAATATAATTTCCCACTCTCTCTCTTTTTTCCAATTGTTCTCACCGAGAGGTTATATTCTTCACCCTCTGTTAAAATGAGAACCAGAAAAAGAAACGTGTATCTATAGTCATGGATGACTGTTACCTAATTTTGAGCTCACATTTTCTGTCACTTGAGCAACAAGTATTTTCCATTCCTTTCTAAGTTGATGGTAAGCTCCTTGAGGGCAAGGGACAGAATGCGAGATTTATGTAATTACCCATGGTGACTTACAATTAGTGGCTGATTAATAGTTGATTCCTCCTTCCTGCTAGACCATTATCCATAACACCAGGTAAGGACTCATGTAGCTTTCACAGAAAAGGTTCAGAGATAATTATTTATCATAGACATAGAATCCCCAGTACCCAGCGTATGGCTTTAAAATACTATCATGCACCAACATGAACCAGAACCCCGAAGAGCAGCGAATTTCAACCTTTTTCATCTCATGGCACACATACACTAATTACTAAAATCCTGCAGCATATCAAAAAGTATTTATTTTTTGAACTGACAAAAATAGGCATAATTTTATTAAATATATATATATTCAATAAGAGAGAGGCCCGGTGCACAAAAATTTATGCACTCGGGGGGAGGGGTTCCTCAGCCTGGCCTGTGCCCTCTCACAGTCTGGGACCTCTCGAGGGATGACCACCTGCTGGCTTAGGCCTGCTCTCCGGGGGATTGGGCCTAAGCTGGCAATCAGACATCTCTCGGGGGATGTCCACTTGCCAGCGGGGAGCAGACCTAAGCTGCAGTCAGACATCCTTAGCGCTGCTGAGGAGGCAGGAGAGGCTCCCACCATCACCGTTGTACTGACAGCCATCAGCCTGGCTTGTGGCTGAGCAGAGCTCCCGCATGTGGAAGCGCACTGACCACCAGAGGGCAGCTTCTGCATTGAGCATCTGCCCCCTGGTGGTCAGTGTGTGTCATAGTGACCAGTCATTCCCAGTCTTTCTGCTGTTAGGGTCAGTTTGCATATTACCCTTTTACTATATAGGATAGAGGCCT
>NW_005353896.1:439862-456005 GCF_000412655.1 Myotis brandtii | reverse complement strand
GGCAGGTGGGGAACCTTGGCTTTCTCCATCACTGGAGCAAGCAAGCCTTCTGCTCGCTTCAGCTGCGTGGCTACCGGCCACCATCTTGGTTGGGTTAATTTGCATATCGAGCTGATTAGCCAATGGAAGGCGTAGCAAAGGTACGGTCAATTACCATGTTTGTCTATTATTAGATAGGATTACCTACCCTTTTTGTTCCAAAATGACTTTTAAAAAAATCAGGTGCCTATAGTTGCATATAAGGAGTTCTGATACCAAGAATTAACCAATCAGATGTAACCTTATTATGTTTGCTATGTGACCAATAAAATCCAACTCTATAATATGACATATATTTATGGTTCAGAATCAGGCATTCATACTGGACAGCTATTACTGTGTTGGCTGTTGTCAGTTTTTTTTATTTGATCATCTAAGGGAAAAGGTCAGTGCCCCTGACTAAATATTTAGGTATTACATGTTTCAACAATTCTTGCAGCACACTGGTTGAAAATTGCTGACTTAGAGCAATGACTGATTTCAAATATGGGACAGGGCAAATAAAGATGTTCCTGGAAATTCTTATTACACTAGAAAGTAAAAACAATGTTAAACAGTAATAATAAAGCTGATGTGACTATATAATTAGGTAAAACAGACCTCAGGACATGGGCATTACCAGTTATAAAAAATATTAATATGATAAAAGAGTTGATGTAATAGAGGATCTAAAAATATTAAACTTGTATATACATAACAGCAAAGTTCAACAAAACATGAAGTAATTACTGTCAGAACTAAAGGAAAAACTAGAGAAAGCCATTATTACTGTTGAACATACTGTATGATTTTTATCTACGTGCATTTCTAGAACATTAAAGACTAATATAATCTAAGGAAAATTTCAATAATGGCTGCTCTTGGTGGGGTTTTGACTATAAAGGGAATAAGATATTTTCCCAGAGTGATGAAAATACATTTTCTCTTAACTGGGAAGGTTGTTTAACAGAAATACATATTTGTCAAATTCCTTGGGCTATATACTTATGTACATTTTATTCCATGTAAATTCTCAATAAAACCTCAAAATACTGCCCAGTATCCTATATAATAAAAGGCTAATATGCAAATTGTCCCCTCAGGAGTTCGACCTACTGGGAGTTTGACCACTCGCTATGACATGCGCTGACCGCTAGGGGGCAGTATGGATAAAAGGAAGGCCCTGACCAGCCCTGATCACCAGCCAGGCCTAGGGACCCTACACATGCACAAATATCATACTCCGGGCTTCTAGTTCTCTATAATACCATTTTGTGCCTTGCCACGTTTAGTATTGGATTTTCTAAATATTTATATGTATTTTTCCCTGTTGAAATTATAGAGTCTTACCTTAGTTGTTTATTTAATTTGCCCAATTTGGATAATCAATAAATATCAGTTGAGAAAATTAAAATTACCTATAAACATTGAATCTAACATTTTAAATTGGGTTAACTTTGTTTTGTGTTGTATAGCAGGGGCTGGGAAGTAATGTCCCATAGGCTAAATTCACCCACTGTTTGATTTTGCATGGTTTACAAACTAGGAATGGTATCTGCATTGTAGATGGCTGGGAAAATAATCAAAGGGAGAAAATATTGTGTGACAAATGAACATTTATATGCTATTCTAATTTCAGAATCCATAAAGTTTCACTATAACACAAGAAAGTAAAAGGATGAGAAAAGATATGCAAACAATGTGTATGATAAAGTGGATATGGTTTTAGGCCTTAGGGCACGGGGTATTACCAGATATAAATAAGGAGAATTCATGAAGGTAAAAGTTGAAAGCATTACTGCCAGTACTTAGACAGAATCCAGGAATCTGATTGCAACAAGCCCTCAAACTTTCTGTAAAAAACCTCCAGTAGGGTAATTGGAATAACAAAATAAGTTCTAGTCATGAGCCACACAAATAATCAGCTTTCACAAGATGCAAAGCAACAGATGGGGTCATACAACAGATTTAGTAAGAGGAGTATAAGTCATTATGTAGGCTACAGAAGTGGATACAATTCAGAAGGCTGCAAGATAAGGAGATAACTGGTTTCTGCCTACACAGTTTTAGCAGCTCACAAAGATGAGATTTATAAATACTTTATAAATTAAAAAAAATTAACTCCAGCATCACTAAACTGAAAGTACCACCTACACCACTTGCACAGTTTTCTATTAATAGTGAGTGAAGCATTAGCTGCCAAGGCTTTGGAATAAATTATTATGGAATTAGAGCTTGCAGAGATGAGTTATTGCCTCTCATATGCACATTACTATAACCAAAAAAAATACCATATTTGGAGTCAATCTCTTGTAGAGTCCAAAGCTACACAGTTCAGTGACATAAGAGCTTGGACTTACAGCCTTATTAATGTTTTATAGAAATGGGTGGAGAAGATAAAATGGATAATAATTTAAATGAAGGTGAGACGGTTCTTCAGTACATCTTGATACCTTTTTGTCTCTCAGGTACTTCTGAAAGTACAAGCAGGGATTTCTTGTTTTAAAAGAAACCCATTATTCTGTGACATTATTTATTGAGGAGGGCATAAATTCAATATTAATTATATGAAAGATTATAATTAGAAAATGTTGAGGTTC
Source organism: Myotis brandtii (assembly GCF_000412655.1). NCBI lineage: Eukaryota > Metazoa > Chordata > Mammalia > Chiroptera > Vespertilionidae > Myotis > Myotis brandtii. The sequence continues at coordinate 453,387 of NW_005353896.1, read as the reverse complement.
ACACTTAATAAATTGAGACCTATCACTGCAATGTAGGTGAAAGCAGGTTTCAAATCAGAGTCATCTATTTATCTATATCCTATCTAATAAAAGAGAAACATGGTAATTAGCCGTACCTCCGCTACCCTTCTCATTGGCTAACCAGCGATATATGCAAATTAACTGCCAGCACTGGAACGACCAGTCGCTATGATGCGCACTGACCACCAAGGGGAAGACACTCAATTCAGGAGCTGCCCCCTATGGTCAGTGCACTCCCACAGCCAACCTCCCCTGGCTGGCCAACCTCCCACGGTCCCTCCCCCTGGCCAGCAGGCCTGATGCGGACTGGATCCCAGGCTGGGACAGGGAACAGGGGGTGGGTGGTGGCAGACATGGCCCCTTTCCCAGGGGGGCTGAGGGCTGGCTCCATCCTCAGGGCTGGCAGCAACCTCCTTTGCCCTGTCTCTCCCCCCCAGCCAGCATGCCTCAATCGGCCTGCTGCCCTCCCACCACGGTGGCAGCGTGGTGGTGAGGGTAGGAGACGGGGAGGAGGTGGGGAACTGCGCGGTGGTGGGGCACTGACAATGGCAGCTTCGGCGTCTGGCGTCCATTTCTTCCGCACCCGGCCTGGCCCTGATCCGCTGGCCCCAAACAGCCCTGATTGCCAGCCAGGCCTAGGGACCCCACCGTGCACGAATTTCTAGCTCCTACTGGCAAATAACAAACCCTTTGGGAATTGCTTAATCAAAAAGCAAAAGTTAACACCAGAATAAAATATACAAGTAATTCACAGTTTACAAGGACCTCTTGTGCCCAGGTCTCAGGAAAAGAACTGGAACCGCCAACATAATTGCCATTAGGGCTGTGTCTTCAGTAATTACTTCAGAAAACAAGAAAACCAACCTGTCCAACCTATTCTCATTGCTGAAAACGGCTGCCTTTAGTTTTCAAGTTTAGAATCTTCTATTGTTGAGAGATGCCATAATCAAGATTAACTGTCTAGATTCCTGGGTAAGGAACCATCTGGCTTAGTTGGTGTCATAAATTACCTCTCTTAGTCTAACCACCATGGGCCCTGCAGCGCTGTCCAGAAAAAAATAAAAAGAGGTCTCACTGTCCTAATCTGACAAGTACTCACTAGTCAAACCAGGAAATGTAGTATGAAGGTCAAGTTGAAAAAATATCAGTTGTCTAAAAAATTCCGTCATCCATAAAACAAGAAAGTTTTGTTTGCCCTGGTTACAGCTTTATAGGGTTGTAATGAAATGATGATATTTGAAAAATTTGGGGTACCAATCATATAAAATTCCTGACTGTAATTAAAGAATTTCTTTCTTCGTGGTTCTTGTTGAGATGCTAAGCCTGCTGCACATACTAGAGGAGCTAAAAATACTAAATTCTCACATTCAAAGACTCCCCAACATTCCACAGGGACTGTGCATCTTGATGTGGATTTTTTAAAAAATAATTTTATTGATTTTTTATAGAGGAAGGGAGAGGGATAGAGAGTTAGAAACATCAATGAGAGAGAAGCATCGATCAGCTGCCTCCTGCACACCCCCCACTGGGGATGTGCCTGCAACCAAGGTACATGCCCTTGACCGGAATCGAACCTGGGACCCTTCAGTCCCCAGGCTGATGCTCTATCCAGTGAGCCAAACCAGCTAGGGCTTGATGTGGATTTTGATGTTGGGCCAGGGTAGTTCAGGTAGTCCTGTCCACTCGACCTCATCCTAGCCAGTGCTGACCTGGTGCTGTGGCAGTATTCAGTCTCTGTTACATTGTGCCTTCCGCTGACCAGGTTTAACAATCCTAGTTATTACCTTAGCCCTTGTCTCCACTCACTTCCAAGCCTGGCTCTTCCAACTGCTGGTGTGTTTTTTTCTCTATGCTCTTCATTGAAACATATAAACTCAATATATTTTTTTCAATACATTTTTCTTTTGCTTAGGCAGAAAAGATTTAGATCCACCTGAGTTGTTTTTTGTTGTTCTTGTTGCTTGCAACTTAGAACTCTAATAATTAGTGAAAAATAATAAGTGGTGAAATTGCACATAAAATATAATTCAGTAATGTGGAATTTGATTTTTATTTATAACCCTCAATCCACCAACCTGGAAAGCTATTGAGAATATAACAGTAAGAAGATGAGCTCAATGTGAATCAATTTCTCTCAATTTCTCTCTCTCTCTTGCTTTTATTATATATCATTTTTTTTCAGTTTACTTCTTATAGTGGTTTCAGGTGTATAGCATAGTGTTTAGACAATTATATATTTTGCAAAGTGTTTCCCGTGATATTTCCAGTACTCACCTGGTACCATACATAGTTATCACAATTTATTGGCTGTATTCCCTATGTTGTACTTTATAACCCTTGTGACTAGTCTGTAACTACCAGTTTGTACTTCTTAATCTCTTTACCTCTTTCACCCAGCACTACAATGCCTCTCCCATCTGGCAGCCACCAGTTTCTGAGTCTATTTCAATTCTGTTTGTTCGTTTATTTTGTTCTTTAGATACCACAGATAAGTGAAATTATATGGGCGTTCATGGACCTTTTAGATACATTTGTCAGATTTCATTAAAAAGACACTCAGGACTTATGCATTGAATTATATCTGAAATTTACTTCAAAAACAACAATGAAAAGGCACTGGAAACAAATATTGAATTCTGATTAATAAAATGCATGTTGAAGTACTTGTGGGATTATACTGATGTCTTTAACTTTATTTGAAATGCATCAAAAATAAGATAGATGGCTTATTTCACTTAGCATAATGCTCTCCAGTTCCATCCATGCAGTGGCAAATGGTAAGAATTCCTTCTTTTTTACAGTACCATAGTATTCCATTGTGTAGATGTACCACAGTTTCCTAATCCATTCATCTGTTGATGGGCACTTAGGCTGTTTCCAAATCTTAGCTATGGTAAAGTGTGCTGCTATGAACATTGGGATTCATATATCCAGTCAAAGAAGGATAAATACCACATGATCTCACTCATTTGTGGAATATAATGAACCACATAAACTGATGAACAAGGACAGATCCAGAGATGGAGAGGCATCGATCCAACCATCGGGCCTCAGAGGGAAGGTAGGGGAGGGTGGGGATAAGGGAGAGAGATCAACCAAAGGACTTATATGCAAGCATATAGGCCTAACCAATGGACATGAACAACATGGGGGTGAAGGCATGAGTGGGGGGATAGGGGGTAACGTGGGGATAAGAACACATATGTAATAACTTAATCAATAAAAAAGGTAAAACAAAAAAATAAGAGAGATGAATTTATGTTTAGAAAGTACATGAATGTAGATAACTAGATATGTTATAAAGCAATAAGCAAAATGTTCATTGCAACAGAGACATAATATGTATTGAATGTTTACTATAAAATTCTTTCAACTTTTCTATTTGAAAATTATTCTAATGAAATGTTGGAACAATAAAAACATCTAATCAATAAGCACTCCCTAACATAAAGAATGCATTCTCAACTAATATTTCTATGCATTTGAGAATCTAGAAGAATCTCTATTTTTACTACTTTCATGGTAGTATTTTACATTGCTTTAAAGTCATGTGTCTTTAGAATTTCTAAGTTCAATGTTTACCATCCTTACAATGGATCATCTTAAATTTCCTTTCAAGTATTTAATTAAATAGTTATGTATTTTAAAAATACAGAAGAGCAAAATCTGAAAATATAAATTATCTATATACTCATTACTAAGAGATATTTGGTATACATTCTTCTTTGCTTGAATAAATGCCCTTTTAAAAATGGAGAGACTGAAGCAACTGTATGGGAGGCATGTATTATTTTGTCATTTAATAGATCTGGGCAGAAATACTGCTTTTTTAAAAATCCCAATTTGTCATTTCCCAACTGAACCTTTTCATGACAGATATTTGTTTTTATCCTTCATATTTCCATTGACATATTCCATGAGTATTTTGTCTTTTATTGATTTTCTCAGCTAGTACATGTACAGTATGGTACTATATACTTCGTAATACAATATTATTGGATTATACCATCTCATTAGCTTAGGGACTGAGATGTTTATGAAGTATTGCTTAATAGGCACCACTATGAAAAGTGCCACAAAAATAATATAAAGGAAATAAAAATTATATTAAGGAATATTAAACAGGTCATTTTTTTGAATAGTTAAGTTAGGTAACTTCTCTGAACCACAGTTCTTTTTTAATTTATTTACATTTTTAAATATATTTTTATTGATTTCAGAGAGGAAGGGAGAGGGAGAGAGAGAGATAGAAACATCAATGATGAAAGAGAATCATTGATTGGCTGCCTCCTGCAAGCTCCCCATTGGAGATAGAGCCCACAACCTGGGCATGTGCCTCAGCAAGGAATCGAACCGTAACCTCCTGGTTCACAGGTCAATGCTCAGCCACTGAGCCACCCCGCCAGGCATGAGCCACGGTTCTTGAACTTTAATAGCTTTAACAAAGTAAAATAAGATGCTTGTCACACTTCATTCAGTGCATGTCACATGCTCAGTAAATGTGAGTGATGATTGCTATTAGTATGTAACTTTTGATTTGCATATTGTTACTATATTGACAGACCTAAGTGTGCAAAATATGTTTGTGCTCAAAAGAAGTTTCAACATTTTCCCAGTAATAGTTCACACATCAATTATACTTCATTAAGTATAATTTCATTGATAATACAATCATCTCTTCAGTTTAGATAAATGCTGACCCCACAAAGTCTAAATATTTTGAGTCTTGGTAAATGAGATTTTTTAAATTTTATTTAAGAATCAAAGATAATGACCTTCACTTAACATTTTAGATTCTTTGTAAGACATGATTTTTTTTTTTTTACTTCTCTGCTGGACCAGTGACTCTGATACTCCATTTGTGTGTAACAAGTCATTAAAGAAAGTGCAGGCTTTGTTCCTACACTTTTTTTTCCCCTTTTTGAATTAAATCTTTTCCATTTGTCATGTAATACCAATTACTAATCAATTCAAATACATTTTAAAATTCTCACTTTTCATCAATGTTTGTTATTATTTTTTCAATCACGAAGAACAAGTGACATATTAATTTTGCTGTCTCCCTCCTTATCTAGTGGAATCTCCCTTCAACCCACCTTATGTGAGTCAACTGACATGTGGCGAGTACCAGCCTCACAGATGGATCACTAACGGCAATCACACAATTGCTGAGTTTTGCAACACAGGTGCTTAGATTGGCTTTGCTTGCCTGCCAGCAATATACAGATTTTTGGCAGACCCCCACGACTGTGAAAAGAAGCAAAGAGAGGACACATCCCCATTCAGTTGGCACTCACCCTTCCCCACAATGGGCCCCACAGTTGAGCCAGACTTACTGCTATTACTGCCTCGTAGTCTCTGAATCATTGTCACCTACTTGACCCCTATGTGCAACTTGCAAGGAAACCATTTTGGTTTAATTACAAATGAGCAAATTTAGGATGGGAATAATGTGTTCCGACATACAATATTTACTAACAACAGAAGAGTGGAAACTGAGAAAGTTGAAAACAGTATTCTTTCTTCCAAATCCATAATGAAATGTTTTTGAATGCAAAAATAAAAATACATATAAGTCAGGACGGTTTTAAAAATATAAAACCATACCTTTGCCATTCGTTTTAAAATTAAACCTTTGATTTTTTAACCATACCTTGGTCCTTTGTACTTGAAGATGTATCTAGGGAGAGACATTGCTATTTATATGTATGTGGGCGGGTCTGAAAATACTGCCTGTGGGTTATTTTTTCAGCATGAGTGCAGATGAAAACTTTTCTGTAGTGAGAAGTATGCACTGGGCTGGTCTCCAGGAATCTTAATATGAATCAGAGATATGCTCACCCTTGAGGAACTCATGGTAGAGTTGATGGGAATGTCAGTGTGTCACCTTACACTAAAAAGTATAAATAAAATGAAGTGATACTGCTTGGGGAAAGACACTTGTCCCTGATAAGGGTCAAGGAAAGCCCTAGAAAGAAACTGACATATACTTAAAGCTTATAAGGTGTGTAGCACTTCATTAGGAAAGTGTGCAAATGTAGGTAGATCAAACAAAGAAAAATGGAATAGCAGGTTTGTTTTGAAAATGGGACTTAGGTATGCTTGTTAAGATTAACTAGAGATGTGGTTGGACGCTCTTACATCAGAAATAAAGGTCAAATAATGCATCCTAAGGACTATGAGGTTTATTTAAATATAGGCAATGTATATTGTAAGCACCTCCAGAACAGAACACTGGAATTACACATTCAACAAATTAATATGTTCTGCCTCCTGGGTTTTCCCATCTCAGCTGCCCCATGTCACTGCAGCACAATACACTGAGTTCATTAAACCCAACATCTTAGAGTCATTCTCCTTTTCCTTCACACCCATATTCAATACTTAGAAAGCTTTGATTATTTCAACTTCAAAGCATATTCTATCTTATTTGGATCTTCACTGTGATTACTCACTTTCAAGCCACAATTATTTCCTGTCTGGGCTATTTTAAAAGCCTCCTTATTGGTCTCCTTGCTGCTGCTTCGACTGCCTTTGCCAAATATCTATTTGTCACACAGCAATCACAATGATCTTTTAAAATCTAAATCAGAGCACATCATTCCTATGTTTATTATCCTTCTAATACCTCCCACTGAATTTAAGGCAAAATGCAAATTTCTAATGCTCTTATAGGAACCTACAAAATTCAACTTTATCTCCTGTGATTCCTGCTATCCTTTCTAAGCTCCAAACTTTTTATCAATTATTGCAATTGTGAACCCTAAGAAGAAAGATTAATTTGATGTGAACCCCAGAAGGAATTTATTTCCTGAGATAGACTCCCCATGCTCAATTGAGAGATCAAATTTTATAAATAATAAAAGCTTAGTGGCCATCTGCTTACAGTGGTTTATCACATACTCTGAATACCAAGAAGAACCTCAGATGGAGCTCTCAGCCTCCTGCACTATGCTCATTTAAGCCTCACAGTGTCAACATTATAAGGAAGTTCCTGCTCCGTTCAATTGGAACTGTTCCATGGCGACCAATCAGAAGTATGTGATTCCTACCAATCAGAAAGTGTGCAGATTTGGACACCTCATCTACATAAGATGGACCTAATTGGGAACCTGAGCAAAGACTTTTGCCTTGCTTTCATTTTGTCTTGGCGGAACACAATTTAGGTTGCCAACCTGAATCTGTGTCTCCTAGGCTGCAACTCCTTTTGCTCAAATCAATGCTTTTCATTCTTTATTACACTCTGAAGTTCATTTTGGTTTACAGTATGAAGGTTTTGGTCTTGTTATTTTCATCTCAGATTTAGGTCACACTGACTTGGGGGACTACTGATGAGCACTCAACCTAAGGCAGTGGTTGGCAAACTGGGGCTCGCCAGCCACATGCGGCTCTTTGGCCCCTTGAGTGTGTCTCTTCCTAAGCCTTAGGAGTACCCTAATTAAGTTAATAACAATGTACCTACCTATATAGTTTAAGTTTAAAAAATTTGGCTCTCAAAAGAAATTTCAATCATTGTACTGTTGATATTTGGCTCTGTTGACTAATGAGTTTGCCGACCACTGACCTAAGGCTCCCTAAGGAAGGCCTCTGGATAGTTGGCAATGGAAATAAGGAACTTGTGACAGAATAAAAACAATGCACTGCTTTCTTTATTGAGATTGTTTTTCTGCATAACAAAAATGTCAACAATAATACCTAATGTGTAAGAGTTATACTTGCTTTATTCAGAAACTACAGAAGCAGGTATGGTGGAAATTCTAGGAAGAAGTAGCTTTATCTCAATCGGAAAACAGGTCTGATTATCTGATAAAGAATCTGTCCGGACATGATTTTTTTGTTTGTTTTGTTTTGTTTTCCAGAAATTACAAATGCAGCAATTTTATTTATTTTTTAATTTTAATTTTTAATTACAGTTGATATTCAATATTATTATATATTAGTTTCAGGTGTACAGCATAGTAGTTAGACAACCATATACTTTACAAATTGTTACCCTCGATATTTCCAGTACCCACCTGGGACCATACATAGTTATCACAATATCATTGGCTATGTTCCCTATGCTGTACTTTACATCCCCATGACTATTTGTAACTACCAATTTGCGTTTCTTAATCTCTTCACCTTTTTCACGGACATGGTATTGATTCGGGTTTTTTGTTTGTTTGTTTTTTGTTTTTTGTGAGCAGGATGCAAGGATGATTTCTTTCCCAGGTTCTTGTCCAGATGGATTCGAAGAATGAAACCATAGACAAAAGGTGGTAGGTGAGAAGCACAAAAACTTTACTGCAAGCAGGCACTATCTCTAAAACTCCTAATTTTAAGTTTCTATCCCTAAGACTGTCTCTCCTGGTTAAGAGGGACCCCCTAAAGAGGGTGGCCACTGCTCTCTCTGTCTTGAGGTATTATATATTCTAGAGACCCTTTCCTTAATCTAGGACCCGCCCCTGCTTTTCCCATTTGTCATTCTGCTACATAGTATTAGTTTCAAAGCTCAAACCTCACTTAGTGCTCCCCTCTTTCTCTTCCCTTATTTTGCAACATCCATCTATCCTCTGTGACCTAGTGACCTTATCCTGCCAAGCCTTGAGATTGAAACTCTGGCTTCTCCCCTCCAAGAGTAAAACAGCCTCTATATCTCCTGTGACTTTTCTTTATCTTCTGTGAATGTATGTCTTCCTCCCCGCCTTATGTTGCTGGTTGAAGTTGCTTTTGATCTCCCTTATGGCTCTCCTAGCTGCTCAGGCCAGAGATACCTCTGTCCTTGGTTTATGTCCGCTTTCATTGTTCAGGCCAAGATGCCGCTATCCTCTCTGGACCTCCTCCCTTTCTGTCTGCCTAATTAACTACCCTAATCAGTATTCTTACTTTTTGTCCTTTGCTACCCTCCTGTTACATATTATCAACAGAAAAATGGAGGAAGGGAGTGTGTATGGGTAACAAGAAGGACAAAGGAATCCTGTTAGTGTGCGGTCGCTGCCGCTTTTCCTTTATCTTATGAGAGGAAGCAGTGACCTTGGCTAGGCAGGTCCTTACATCCCTTTTATCTGTTCCAACAATTGTAGGATGTTTTCTCATCCTACAATTGATTGAAGTAAACTTTAAGTGCCTGTTTTAACATTCCATTATGGAAATGAAAGACTATAAATTGTATTTTCATGTAAAGAGTTCTACTGGCTTTTTTTTTTTTTTTTTTTTTGTAAAAGAATCAATGCTCTGGTTGAGACAGTAGAGTTATGCACCATAGAGCATGGAAGAGCCATTTTGGCTTGGAAATGTTAAGGGCAGGTGTGACCAGCTATCCATAGACACGGAAGAACTTTCGTAAATCTCTTGCCAAATGTATAATTTTGAAAAGCAGAGCCTTCATGGGTTAGTTAGCTGCAAAATGCTGCTCCAAGTAGTAGAAGGTATTAACATGTTGTATGGAATTATCTCTCATCATTCGTTATGTTGCTGAACAATGCCTGCCAAAAGCAACAGTATAGTTTTCAGCTGTCGTTATTGCACTTTTTTTTCCCTGAGAATAATTAAATGCCAGGTTTGGCTGTCTTTTTATTTTGATTGATTGATTGAATGAATTTATTGGGGAGACATTGGTTCGCAAAACCATACAAATTTCAAGTGTACAACTCAATAAAACATCAACTGCACACTGCATCATGTGCACAGCACCCAAACAAAGACTCTTTCCATCCTCCTTCCCCATCTTCTGTCCGCATCCATCTATCTCTCCTTTCCCCTGGCTATCTCCATACTCTGTGTCTATGTGTTTATTATGTATACTAAGGACCCGATGCACAAAAATCATGCAAGAGTAGGCCTTCCTTCCCCCTGGCTGCCGTCACCAGCTTCCCTCTGACACCCGGGACCGGGCTGGCTTCCTTCAGGTCCAGGCTTCCCACTGTCCCCAGCTTAGTTAGGAAGGACGTCTAGAATGATGTCTGGTCTAATTAGAATATTATCCTTTTATTATTATTACTAAAGGCCCAGTGCACAAAATTTGTGCAGGGGGGTCCCTCAGCCTGGCCTGCACCCTCTCCAGTCCAGGACCCTCAGGGGATGTCCGACTGCCTCTCACAATCCGGGACTGCTGGCTCCTAACCACTCACCTGAATGCCCCTAACCACCTCTGCCTGCCTGCTTGATTCCCTCTAACTGCTCCCCTACCGGCGTGATCACTCCTAACTGCTCCCCTGCTGGCCTGATTGCCCCTAACCACCTCTGCCTCACCCTGCACCCAAGACCCAGGATTCCCTCCTCTGGCCAGTTGCAGGCATCTGGCACCCAGGCTTCCCTCCCTCTGGCAGCCCACAGGCACCCAGGACCTGGGCCGGCTTCACCCGGGCCGGCCACAGCCACAGGAGACCATGGGCAGGCGGCTTGTCCCTCTCCCGGCCGTAGCCTGGCTGGTCTCCACTCCTCTCTCCCCAGTGTTGAGTGTCTGAGCCGTTACAGCGTGGCGGCATGAAGGTGAGATGACCATTTGCATATTAGCTCTTTATTATATAGGATAGATATGTCTTTGGTGGCCTTTTTAAAATGACATGTTATTTGTTTTGATAGGTAATATATGTACATGTATGCTACAAAGTATAAAAGGCACTAAAAAATGGAACATGTGAAATAAATTATTAGTTTCAATTTGTAGCACAGCCAGCTAGTTCCTTCCTCAGAGTCATTCACTGTTATTATTTTTCATTGTGTTTCCTGAGCTAATTATGCACATTGACTTTTTCCAATTAAAAAACCTTGGATATTTTTCATATCAGCAAGACTTACCTCATCTAACTGCTGTGTGGTATTTCATTGTATGACTAAAGCTTCAATACTATCCTATTAGTGGACATTTATGTTGTTTTTCTAATTTTTCTATAAAGAATTTTTTTAGGTCTTGTTGAATTCCTAGACTATGTGACCACTTTTACTCTTTCTTTGCAGAGAAATCGTGCCCTTTTCCAATTCACAGACAAAAAGTTGTATTTAATGTACGCTTTCTTGTATTATATCACCAACTCTGTTTTTGTCCTCTTATTTCATTTTCACACTCAGCAAGCTGATTTTATTAGATCTCCTTTCTAAATCTTTTATATTCATCTTTTGTGTTTTTTTTTCTTTTTTACTTTCTTTATTTTTATTTGCATTTCAATCCTATTATATTTTCACTGTGTTTTCAGCCAGGATAGTTCTCTTTTGTGTTGCTCCTAGTGGAGGCTTCGTAGCTGAGATTATTTTTCCCTGCTTACTTTTCCCCCTGTGGTTTACTAACTCATGTTGTCTTTCTTTGTTACCTACCACATCTTTCTTAAATTCTTATATCTCTGCTTTGAAGTACGTATTGGTCATACTATCTCTTGTTCTATTATTAAGATTTTTAGATTTAATGGTAATTTATTTGGCCACAATTTTTATCTGTTCCATGAAACCAATTTTGCTTTCCTAATGTTGTTTTTTGTCCATCCTTTATTTTCTTCTTTTCTTCCTTTTTTTTCAGCACTTTCATATGCATTCTGTGCTGGTTCCTTAATTTCAATCAGTTGCATTCTGAGACCAATAATTTTCAGAAATTTTGTGTGAGGCAGGAATTTTTCTTAAGACATTATTGAATTAGACACGATTTCCTTAGTTTATTTTTGAAGGAAATTATGTTCAACATATTTTTCTTATATTTAATTAGCATTTAAAATCTTTTAGCTTAGTAATCCCCACATGCTCATCTTGACCTTTATCAGCCAGGGCTATCTTAAAACAATTGAAAGAAGAGGCATTGGGTGAATTTAATATGTCTGAGCAACAGGAATTGATTTATCTCAGCAGCACCATGCCTCTTGACTCTTAATTAAACATATCTCCATGAAAAATAAGAGGAGTCTTTAAATTCTACCAAACCATATAATTATATATAGCATAACTGAGAGTTTTTGAGTCTATGATAAAAAAATAAATAAAATCATTGGTAGAGTGCTATTCAAAATGAAAACGTAGTAAGTGCTGTGTTTCGGTAAAATAATTTTATAGCTCTTGTAACTATTATCTGATGGTGTTGACATACATTTTTTATTGTCTTTTCCTATAGAATAACTAATACCAATAGTGTGTGCACCAGTTAATATTACAATACTGAAGTTACTCTTTTTGGGTGATGAATGTCTATGAGATTCTAATGAACAATTTCTGTCACACTGATTTACCTACAGTTTTTTGGGGGGATGCAGTTTTTTTTCTTCTTTTTTCAGCATAGGGAAAAAAGAGAATCACACATAACATCAACCTATATCATGGTACAATTTCAGGATTTTAAAAATCTTTGCCCCTACAGATCAACAGCATTTGGATTCTACCATTTAAAATAATAATATTTCTAGTACTGAGAAGTGAGTTAGACAAGGAGCAAAACAAACCTCTAAAGGCAAATCCTGGTGCATCCCAGGGTTATTCAAGGTGAAATAAAATGAAATAAAACAAAGAAGTAAAATTAAAAAAACAAACTGAAATGGCACATTGATAGGGCGATTTTATGTCTACCACACTTATATTGAGAAGAAACTTTTCAGAACTTTTTGTGACAGGACCTTCCACTCAAAATTCTTCTTGGACTCTACCAAATGGTGGATTTGCCCATTGATAGGTTAAAACTGTATTAAATATAATCTGCCTCCTCTTCCTTTACCTGTATCCTAAGGATTAGACCAGGAATTCCCACCTATTTTTGCCTAAATTTATCTCAACATTTCTATCACATAACACTCTATTAGCCTAGGACTCTGGAAAAATAATCTAAAATAAATGGCTGTATCAAAGAATACTTACTTGAGAAATTGTTAGTGCATAAATAGACATTTTTAGAATATTTGTGAATAATAAAAATTTATTTTAAAAGATTAAAGGGATTTTTTTGCATTTATGGAATTATAACAGCAAATCACAAAAAGGAAATAAGTTGAAATAAAAACAATATGAGATGCAAAACACAAATTACAAAATTTAATAAAAATAATGATGTTAATAAAATAAAGGATTAGATAGAGAAGGCAAATCTAGGAAGAGGAGCAAACACTGGAGGGGAAACTTCAGAGTATTTCTGAGGAAAGCAATAAAGAAAACAAAAATAATGCTTTTATTGATTTTTAGAGAGAGAGAGAGAGAGAAGCATCAATGTGAGAGAGAAACAAGGATCCATTGTCTCCTGCGTGCCCCCTACTGGAGATTGAGACAGCAACCAGGGCATGTGCCCTGACTGATATCAAACGGATGACTTTTGGTTCATGGGGCAATGCTCAACCAACACATGCCAGGGCAAGAAAAGTTAAAGTGGGACAAATTCAGGTGGTGGGACCCAAATATGATAGGGCCACAGGAAGTGAGAGTAGAGTGGACTGAGCAAATATAACAGATATATACCTGAAAACTGTCACAAAATGAAGATATATTTTAACTAGCAGATTAAAAATAGCTTTGAAAACACCTTTAAAAACCTAGGGAAAATCATGTTAGATTAATAATA
>NW_005353896.1:439197-439762 GCF_000412655.1 Myotis brandtii | reverse complement strand
CCATGACGGGTATAACACATTAACACAAACTTGATGGCTTAAACAATTCAAATTTATTCTCTTCTGGTTCTAGAGGTGAGAAATTTGAAGTCAATTTCACCGTGTCAAAACCAAGGTGTCGGCAGGGCCACCTTTCTTCCATAGGCTCCAGGGGAGAATTCATTTGTTGTATCTTCTACATTCTGGTGGCTGCTGGCATTTCTTAGCTTGTGTCTGAATCTCTCCAATCTCTGCCTGGTCACATCACCTTCTTTCTCCTGTTCTGTGTTTCAAATCACCCTCTGCCTCTGTCTTATAAGAATACATATGAATTGGAACAAATGTAATAATCTGAACAATAAAGATTTAATTTAAAAAAAAAGAATACATATGATTATATTTAGTGCCCTCCTGGATAATGCAATATTATCTCCTCCTCTCAAGATTTTCAACTTAATCACTTCTGCAAAATTAATTTATGCAATATAAGGTAACATTTACAAGTTCCAGGGATTAGAAAGTAGATGTCTTTTGGGAGGGGGGTCATTATTTAGCCTGTGAATTATAGGTATGTATGCATATATGT
>NW_005353896.1:413388-437662 GCF_000412655.1 Myotis brandtii | reverse complement strand
CCTCACCCCCTGAGGGGTCCCAGACTGCGAGAGGGCCCAGGCCGGGCTGGGGCCCCCCCCCCCCCCCCCCCCCCGAGTGCACAAATTTTTGTGCACCGGGCCTCTAGTATATATATATATATATGCATAAAAATAAAACACTTATTATTTTTAGACTTTTATTTGGTAGATAATGCTATGAAGTTGAAGAAAATATATTTAAATGGTGATATAAATTTAACCAAATTGTCTTAGAATGTGCACCGGGCCTCTAGTATATATATATATATATGCATAAAAATAAAACTCTACTTATTTTTAGACTTTTATTTGGTAGATAATGCTATGAAGTTGAAGAAAATATATTTAAATGGTGATATAAATTTAACCAAAAAATTGTCTTAGATATAAAAAAACTTGTTTGTTTTTTTTCCAAAAGGAAAATTTTGTTGAATTATAGATGGAAGGGAGATGAGTCAAGGTTAGAAACTTAGGAAGAAGCAAGTTGTTGTTGTTGTTTTAAAGATCTGGCAATAGCACCGTAGCTTAACAGAGACTTAACATCAAATCAAGTCTCAGTGCTGGAGTGCTGGCTCTGCTCAGTCCAGATTTACACCCAATCCCTCTGTAATCTCCTTCAGTCCAATGGCTTTATATAACATCTCGATGTTGGTGAAAACCTAATTTATATCTCTAATCTATACATCTTCCTTCCACTCACCTCTTATTTAAGAAAGTGCTTTTTCTATCTCTTTCTTAGATATCTAATAGGTATCTGAAAGTTAACACACCCTCAACCAAACTCTTGCTTCTCTATTTAGACCTGCTGGACCTACAACTTTCCTTGCCTCAGAATATGATAAATCTATTCAACCAGTTATTTAGGCAGAAAATCTTTTGTTTACTCCTCTAAATTTGCATTTTTGAATGAACACATTAAAATAAAAAAGAAAAAGTGAATGAAATTTTATCTCAATATATCCTGAGACATATTTTGAAATATGTATGTTATGTAAGCATATGCATTTTTGTAGTAGATAAAAATTCATATACATATATGCTTAAAAAGTTATCTTTGGTCAGTATGACTACAATTTTTTTATTTTTTATATTTTCTAAGATTTTTTAAATGAAGATACTTTTAAAAATGTTAATATACTATTAACATTTTTATGGATAAATAAGACAGAGAAAGAGTTGATAGTTAATTAGGATATAGATATGCAACCAACACATTGTTTTGAAGATGGAGGGCCACAGGTACCTGTCCTCTTATATGGTACAAGTAGTTCTCCTCTAAAGCTGCTTTTAAAATCTGATGAGTAGAAATGTCTTATATGGGAAAATGTCCCAAAATATTACCATTGACTTTCTTAAGATGGGATCTATGGGATCCAATCAAATTTTCTAAAATCGACACCCTATGCATTAGACTGATACTAGTAATGTGATACTTTACATTAGGACATTTAGACATACTTGGAGTAATAATTTAAAATTCTCTTCTTTCAAGAAGTAGTAACAGTTAATGTAAAGGTTGAAAAGATGATTATAATACATCATAGAAATGTTAGAATGTTTTCCAGGTACTGAAAAATGTATATGAAATGTAATTCCATATAGCAGTGCTAGATAGTGATCAAGAAGCTTATTTGTTCTGGAATTTAGCACAATCATTGGTAGCCTTAAATCTACTCTAAGAGAAATGAATAGCTGCCTCTCTGACTGGCTTTAATGCCAGGTGGATTGAGAGAGAGAGGACATGGTGCTTACTCTCTGTCTTTGAAATCTTCAAAAATCTAAAAGGAAAGAAGGAATAGTGTTCTGTTAAAATTCTCACTTCTTACTTTGCACATGATTTCAAAGAGACAACTCCAAGGGAGATTATTAAAATTTTATCTTTCATGGTTATGTGAAAATGTTAATTCACTTACCAAAGAGAATATTATACACACATTTGGTTTAAAATTAAAATGCCATAGCAGATGTTAGCATTTGTTTTTCACTCACTTATTACCTTGCACAAAGATAGTAACTTCAAAATTAGCATGTTACAACATTGTAAAACAAAGATAGCACATTTCAACTAAAGAAAACCAGAAAAATCTCTTTTAAGAACAGTGGGAGAGGAAGAGTCCTCGTGAACAAAAAAAGTTATTTTGTGCCTGGGGGTATAGACTAAAGTCTCATTTGATGTGATGAAAACCAAGTTTTGTTCCTCCCAAAACTCATATATTTCTGGGAATCGTATTTTCTAAGGTCTGTTCCCAAAGGTCTTAACAGCATAATGAAAATTTGCATTATAGATGTAAATGCAATTTTTTATATTACCAGTGACTTTTAGACCACAGCTTATGGATCTGTGGCTAATCCTTTGCATTAAAGAAACAGAAAAAGAAAGAGGAGAGGAGAGAAGAGAAAAAGGTA
Source organism: Myotis brandtii (assembly GCF_000412655.1). Classification (NCBI taxonomy): domain Eukaryota; kingdom Metazoa; phylum Chordata; class Mammalia; order Chiroptera; family Vespertilionidae; genus Myotis; species Myotis brandtii. The sequence continues at coordinate 435,256 of NW_005353896.1, read as the reverse complement.
AAGAAAAGGAATGTTATGTGCAAAATGAGTTTGTCCATAACCATCTATCAGGAAAACAATATCACCATGAAAACTTAAATTTCATGTAGAAAAGAAGAAGAAAATATTCTGAAATATGCAGATTATTATCTGCCTAATGTCTAAAATATATTAGGAAAAAACTACCAAAAAGTTAGTAAAAACTCAACACCTCATAAATTCAAGGTCTGTCATCCTCTTCATTAAGTTGTTAAGAGAATTACTGTTCCTGAAGGGTATCTGTGATAAGAAAAATATTTGTATTTTCTTGACGTGGCAATAGAAAATTGATGGAAATGTATTTGGGTCCTAAGCACTTTAAGAAATCTTAGAGGTTGGTTGAGGCTGTTAAAGTAAAAATTACAGTGAATAAAGTCAACAGGCAGGAGAAATTTTGTGCAAGACTACTGCAATAGAAGATAGAAATTGAACCCCTCTGAAATAAAAGCTGAGGTGAGCTAGTGGAAAAGTACTGAAGGACATTGGGGAAGAGTTGACTAATAAGTTGTGTTGAGCACATTGAGTTATTGAAATGGCAAATGTTTTTCTTTATGATTAGGCCATATGTGTTTGGTAATTGGCTCCCATCAAAGTCAGGATCCTATCTGCCCACAGAGACTGGCCAATGAAGGCACTATCTTTTTTAATATTTAGATTCAAAGCAATCATTTCCAGGTCTTTGTGAAAGACATTTCCTGTGAAATAAATCTGGCAAGAGGCTGGGAGATTTACAGATATTTCAAGGGGCAGAGAAAGAACTAACATTTGTAAGATTTCTGAAGTTAATGCTCTAAGAAATGGGAGGCCAGAGGCCTACAGTCAGGAAGACTTCTGTCCAAAGTTTTGTCATGCTATGGGAAGCATTACGTTATCTTAGCCATGGCAATGACTTTGAATTTATATTCCAGGTTGAATTAGCTCTACCATTAATATTTATCTGGTGGTTTTTTTCTTTCCCCTTTGATTAAAATTGAGAATAGCTATTCTAGATAGATAATACATAGATGGATGGATAGATAGATGATAGATAATATTCTTGGCATATTCATTTCAAGGATTTTAGAATTCTTAACAATATTATACATATTTTTATAGTTTATTCTCCTGAGACTACAAACCTCATAATTTGATGAACAATATTCCTCACTCAATTACTAACAATATAATTGGTTTATTATTTCTCTCTTTAATTAATTTGTAAATAATTTTTTTCCAATTATAGCAGCACATGCCAATGACATATCAAAATGACTGTGTATTTTATATCACAACTGGCTCTAATATGACTAATAACAATTTAATATTACTTTTTGTAATTATATATTTATACATAATAAACATTTATTTATATTTCTATTAATATCTACACTTATAAAATGTATGTAAATCTTACCTAGTTATTTTTTATAGGAAAGACACTTTATTTATTTTTTTGTTTTTTAAACCGCTTTATTGAGATATACTTGACATTTAAAATGTTCAATTTGATAAGATTGACATATATATATATACACATTTGTGAAATCATCATCACAATCAAAATACATTTTCCCCCTATATCTTTGTAATCCATTACTCCTAACCCCCATATGTTTTACAGGTATATAAGGCATATAGATATATATTTTAAAAAAATTTAAATCATTTTATTTAGGTACAGTGATATATAAAAAGCTGTAGATAATTAAGGCATACAACTTGATGAGTTTGGATTACCTTATTTTTTAATACTTGAACAGATGGCCATTATATGACTACTAGAGGCCCGATGCATGAAATTCGTCCACCAGTAGGGTCCCTAGGCCTGGACGGTGATCAGGGATGATCAGGGTCTTCAAGCTGCTGGCCAGGCCTCCCTTCCCCGGCTGCCAACTGCCTGCCAGGCCTTCCTTCATTCCACGCCTCCCCCTGGTGGTCAGTGCACATCATAGCCAACTCTGGGTCTCCCGGTTGAACTCCCATGGGGTCACTTTGCATATTAGCCTTTTATATATATACTAGAGGCCCGGTGCACAAAAATTTGTGCACTCGGGGGGCGGGGGGAGGGGGGTCCCCCAGCCCGGCCTGTGCCCTCTCGCAGTCTGGGACCCCTCGGGAGATAACGACCTGCTGGCTTAGGCCTGCTCCCGGGTGGCAGAGGGCAGGCCCAATCCCTAGGTGCAGCCCCTGGTCAGGCTCAGAGCAGGGACGATTGGGGAGTTGGGGCGCCGCCCCGTCATGCACAGAGCAGGGCGGATCGGGAGGTTGCGATGCCCCCCTCAGTCACGCTCAGGGTAGGGCCGATTGGGGGGTTGGGGCACCGCCCCCTGTCACACTCAAGGCAGGGTCGATGGGGAGGTTGCGGCACCACCCCCTGTCACGCACAGAGCAGGGCCCATCAGGGGGGTTAGGGCGCCACCACTGTCACACTCGGGGCAGGGCTGATGGAGAGGTTATGGCTCTACCCTGTCACACACAGAGCAGGGCCCGTGGGGAGGCGGGTTGGTTTGCTGCACCTTGTCAAACACAGAGCCGCAGGGCAATCAGGGGATTGGGGAGCTCCCCCCTATCAGGCACAGAGCAGGGCCCGTGGGGGGGGGTGGTTGGGGCGCTGCACCCTGAGCCCCAGGGCAGTTAGGAGATTGGGGAGCTCCCCCCTATCAGGCACAGGGCAGGGCCCGTGGGGGGGGGTGGTTGGGGCGCCGCACCCTGTCACACACAGAGCTGCAGGGCGATCAGGGGGTTTGGGCGCTGCCCCCTGTCACGCTGATCCCGGTGCTGGGAGGCATATTACCCTTTTACTATATAGGATAGAGGCCTGGTGCATGGGTGGGGGCTGGCTGGTTTGCCCTGAAGGGTGTCCTGGATCAGGGTGGGGGTCCCCACTGGGGTGCCTGGCCAGTCTGGGTGAGGGGCTGAGGGCTGTTTTCCGGCTGGCGAGTGACTAAAGCTTCCAACCGCTCCTTGTTTTCTTCTCTCTTTTTTTTTTTTTTCTGGGCCAGCTTTAGCTCTGAGGCCTCGCTGCTGAAAACATAGATACAATGTTGCGGTCCGAGCCTGGCTGAATGGAAGCCCTTTTCTGGGGTTTTGTTTAGCTTCTTATTTGCAACATAGTATATAGTTGCTTAGAGTTGCAACTGAGAGGCTGGCAAGTGAGGCGGGGAACGTTGGAGTCTGCAGCAAGCAAGCCTCCCTGCTCGCTTCAGTGCCTGGCTGCCGGCCGCCATCATGGCTGACAGTTAATTTGCATATACTCACTGATTAGCCAATGAAAAGTGTAGCGGTCGTACGCCAATTACCATGTTTCTCTTTTATTAGTGTAGATAGATAATGCCTTTTTTAAAATATGGCAAAATCTCTCTTTAACCCCCTCCTGTAATAATTCAGTAAAATTTTTAAGGTGATCTCTTGCTGCACATTAATAAACTCCTATATGTAAAAACGCATGTTTTTGCATCTTTCTGTGTGCATGTCTGGGTGTATATGTTTAAATATGGTGATCTTTGTTTTATTCTTTGATAGTCTGAAGGTTCCACCAAGATTGTATTGGTAAACAGCACTATTGGTTTACCTTTAAATACATTTAGTCAAAAAACCTGCATTTCCTATTTTTCTTACCATTCTAATTTTGTATAAAGAGAACACACAACTACAACAGAAAAATTTATTAACTGTTGAGTTTGTCATCCTTTTCAGAAATGTTGAGAAAGTTCCAATTATTAGAATATTTTGCTAAAATGTCACAGCAGCAATTACGTTAAGATTTATCTGTGGAATTTAATTTCTGGGCCAGAAATTAATTAATTTGCCTTTAAAAATGATACCTTTCATATATCAGATTATTCCACATCAAAAGGAGACTCAAGTGATTTCAAAAAATATAGTAGATCCTGGAAGAATGGCCCCTGAAATCAAGAAGATATAGGATGGAAGGTCAATAATTCACTTATCATTTGTATGCTTTTTTTCTTCACTGCAGAATGAGGGAAGAACCATAAACAATAACAAAAAAAGTCCATTTATAGCAGTACTGAAGTGATATCAAAACTGACTTGGCTTCTGCTGTAAAACTCTAACAGCTAAAGCTGACAAAGTACCATGAACTTTGAGTGAGGATAGCAGACCCACACTAGCTCTAACCATGGACACACTTGGGAAAAATGAACAATGGGATATGCTTTAACCAACAGTATACAGACCTGTAGACTCACTTTGTCCTATCTTGAGTGCTAGTTTTCAATTCTTTTTGTTTGTTTGCTTTAAGACATTTTATTGATTTTTAGAGAGAGAAGAAGGGAGAGAGAGAGAAACATCAATGTGAAAGTGAAACATCCATGGACTGTCTCCTGCATGCTCCCTACAGAGGATCAAGCCAGAAACCTGGACATGTGCCCTGACTGGGAATCAAACCAGGAACCTTGAGGTGCACAGGAGATGATGCCCAACAACTGAGCCACACCCAGCCAGGGCTAGTTTTCAATTCTTAATGAACATAATCAACAAGTACTACCGTTTTCTGAAACTTCTCCCTTCCAACTCATTCCCTTTAGTGAATTACAGTACATTTATTCACTAGATATGGTCCTTTGCCATGAAAGTTAGTGCATGTAGCTTTGCAATTTTTAAGTTATAAAAATAATACAATTTGGCTGTTGAAAGTAGAAATAGTTATTTTTTTCCAATTGAACAATTTTCCTATGAAAAATGAACCATTTTTACCAATATTTCTGGGTCCAGCCAGCTTTTCTATCCCAGATGGTACATGATTTCTGACTTCTGCTCATCTACATTTTTTTTTGGAGTTATAGGAAGAGTAATTAATACACATACATGTTTGGGGAGGTGTAAAAGAGTGGGGAGTTTTAAATGGGCAAGAGTTAAAAGAATAAAGAATATAATTTGAGGATTCTAAGAATATATATTACTAAAAATATAAAACAGACATGTACTGCTTTGCTCTTTATCTCTTGGTAGCAACATTTTGTTTCTAAGTGACCAAGCCTTTTATTTTAAGACTCCCTCCTGCTTTATGTTAAAAACAAAGGAACAGTTATTTTCTGTTTCATTTTTCAACTCATATTGACATTAAATTCATAAATTATTTAGGGGAAACAGTATTGTAAATTATAGTACCCATTGTTTCAAGACCTCATTCATTCTAAGAAGGTACCCTTTTATGAGTGGTTAGGGAAAAAAATGCAACTCAAAATAGGCTACAGATACTTTTTAGAAAATAAATGTTAATGTTATTTGAAAAAGAAAAAGTTTGAAGCCACAAATCATTTAAATATGCATATAATAAACTGTCACACTTTATATTGTGAAATTTAATTAAACATGTTCTAGCCTTTTGGGTTTTGGAATGCTAGGTACAATGCTAAGTGATAGATGTGAGAAATCAATATTATCCTTCTGGCATTTTTGTTCAGCTATATAATAGCTTCTTACTAGGTGTGTAAGAGAGCTACTGGTATTTTTGCCTTGATTTACAGGAAAATGAACATTCTACAAAGGGTAAATCTATTAATTAGAGACCTGCACAGCTTGCTTTCTTGCTAGTGTAATCGTTAAATTGATTTTTCCAGTCCATCATGTAATTGTTCCAGCGATGGAATCCTGCTTTCCATTCTTGTTCTGCTTCATCAATATTTCCTGTAAAACAGGGAATAAATTGAATTAATGTAAATTTTATCTGTTTCTATTAATTGAAAAATAATTTTGATTGCAGATGCCATTTTTTCCAAATACAATGTACAGCAATTTTTTTATTCTTTATTATTTATTATCAATTTTTTTACTTCCCAAATAACTTTATTAAGTTATATATTCTATAAAATGCAAATAATACATTTGTTTAAACATATACAAAATACAAATATTTATAATACATAAAATGCAAAACTGAGTTTATATATTATATGCCAAATTATAATATATTACATATATTTGTTTTTGTTTCTAAAAAGATAAAGATAATATTCTTTTCTTGAGTCTCCTACTCATAAAAAATTTTATTTAATGCATCTTACTTACATATGTAATTATACTTCAGAATATTATTCTTAATGAAAGTGTTTATATCACAATACTTATTTCCATACAGATAACTTTGCAATTGGCATTCTATATAGATTTTGCACTCTTTCTTATCAATTGTTTTAATTCCAAATAATTCTTCATCATTGAAAGCAGTTTATTAAAACTACTATAGGAAAGCAGTTTATTAATCGCTTTGCGAATGAGAAAGACAACTAAGATAATCTATGCTTTCTAGTAATTTGCAAACTGCATGTATGTATCATGAAAGAGGGGTATTTAAGTAAAAAACGTGAGGCAATGAACCAAATTGGTCTTCCTATGTACTACAAGAACCTTGAAATCTTGATTTATTTGAAAGTGTATTACATTAAAGAATAAAGTTTGTGAACAATAGAAACTCTTGAATTACAAACTTTTAAAATCATATAGTGATGTTCCTAATATAAATAGGTATGATAAGTCTAGAAGTTGGTTTAAATCATTTAAATTTATAAGTATTATGTACATTTGTAGTTATCTTATTGTTTTAAACTTCTAGCATGCTGAATTGGTTATTGACTTAAAAACAAAAATTTAAGTTACTTACATTTTCCTAAAAAGAATAACTTAGAATTGTTAAAATATATAATTTTCAAGTAGCAATTTAAAATAACAATTATAACTTTGTAAGATTTTAATTTAGAAAAGACAGTTCATGTGATCTCATACTAAATTATAATACACATGGAAAAGTGTCTTGCTTTCATTCATGCTATTAATAATGGAACACATTCAATGATTCATTTTTAGTTTATATAAATATCAAAATATTTAAAACATTTGTATAGACATCAAATATTCTCTGGAATATAGAATAAATCTAGGTTTGAAATGATTTTCCTTTCTTATTGTTGGAATAATTCCAAATCTATTGATTCATGTACATGCAAGTTTATTTCCTTATGTGGCTAAATCAACCATCTATACAATTTAGTGTATTGAAATACTTAACTTTATATTGTACAAATGCTCTGTAAACCCAACTACAGTTTTCACTTAGAAGTACTGAACATTGATTGAGACACTAAATTATAAAACATTTAATTATTTTTAACAGAATCCAGGAGAAGTGAATGCACCACAATAAGAAAATAATAAAACATTTTGAGTCCCATGACATGAATGAAAACCAAAATTAGAACTTTTTCTCTTCCTCCTTCTTCTCCTCAAAAAGGGGAATATCTATTTAAACATCTAAAGATTTACCACCTGTGAGATGCTGATAACAACGTACTATGGTGTAAAATAAAGAAAAGAATAACAGAAAAATCAATCACTTTGCAAATAAGTTTTCCACTATTTTGCAGTGTTACCGTGAAGAATAAATGAGATGGTGTGTACATTATGAAATCACACTCTACACACCGATTAGGAGCTACACTAATGAATTTAATGCCCTTGTCACAAAAATGTATTCCTAACTTTGGTCTTTTTTGAATCCATGTACAGCTAGATTAATACCAGTAGTTCATAAACACATTGGCACATTTTTTGAGGACTTTTATAATCTTTGTTTTGCCACATTGTTGTCTCACAAGGAAAAAAAAAGTCAGTCTTTCTTTCCTACACAAAGAGGAAGAATAAAGCCATATTTTTAAAAAATATATTTTATTGATTTTTTATAGAGAGGAAGGAAGAGGGATAGAGAGTTAGAAACATGGATGAGAGAGAAACATCGATCAGCTGCCTCCTGCACACCCCCTTCTGGAGATGTGCCCACAACCAAGGTACATGGCCTTGACCAGAATCGAACCTGGGACCCTTCAGTCCGCAGACTGACGCTCTATCCACTGAGCCAAATCGATTAGGGCAAGCCATATTTTGTCTTGATTAAAAAACAGTAATATTCCACTGCAGCTAGTCTATTTAGTCAAGTCTGAGGAGTTAGGAGAGAACACAGAATGGTAAGTCAACTCAGAATTGTTAATGAAGGTTAAGTCTGAAGAAGAGATTAAATTGATAATGAATTGTGCTGAGCATTATGATAAAAGTATTTTATGTATTTTTGAGAGTTCACTGAAAATCTCTTCTTAATACTTATTTCCATACTTGTCAACCAATTATTAAAATTTCAAAGAAATGCATGGTTTTTATGGGGTGTATCAGAACTTAATAGTTGTCCTGTCATAATTTTGAGTGTGTGATGAAATAGTAGAGTGAACAGGCTAGGTTTTGTGATGATTTCATGCTTTAAACATGAAACTAAAATATTATTTGATTGCCGGGACCGGTTTGGCTCAGTGGATAGAGCGTCAGCCTGCGGACGGAAAGGTCCCAGGTTCGATTCCGGTCAAGGGCATGTACCTGGGTTGCGGGCACATCCCCAGTGGGAGATGTGCAGGAGGCAGCTGATCGATGTTTCTCTCCCATCGATGTTTCTAACTATCTATCTCTCTCCCTTCCTCTCTGTAAAAAATCAATAAAATATATTTAAAAAAATAAAATAATAAAATAAAATATTATTTGATTAAATTAAAGGTTGCCCAAAGGTTTTTTGTTGTAGTTGTTCTGTATTATTTTGTTTTTCTTTTAATGGAAATAGAAAATTCAGAATATGAAAGCAGTAAAAATTTTTTTGATTTTTTTTCCTCCATGCCAGTTTTCACTCTAATTTTTTGGTTGCCATTCTTGCTAAATGATTATGAAATAGCAGTACATAATTCTTCAGAGTGGTATCTCAGCTCTTACATTTATATGTGGTCTTCTTTAGTTTGGGCAAGTAATAATGTGCCATGATTTATTTAAAGACCAAAGGAGGAACCACTGGATCTAATATTTGTTTTCTATTGGGAAGATATGGAACTCTAATATGTTTTTTTTTGTTGTTAAATAAATGTACTCTTCCATGTTTGTTGAAAAATGTTGATATCTTATTGACATTGACTGGGTCATTTCTCTCCTTTTTTTTCAAATGATTCTGATATATTATACTGTTATATTCTTCACAAAAACTCTAATTTGATAAAATTTGAAACAAATGTAGTACACTTTATTTCTTGCAGGTGCATGCAGTAATAGCATAGGCAAGTACTAAATTATGGCTTGAAAGTTAAGTGCTAGAATTCATGTGTTTAAACAAGTCTTACAGATTATTTTATGTAAGAACATTTATTTCTCAAACATAAACTATTGCCTAAGTGGTACTTATAAAGCTTACTAGGTTTCCATCTTGAGTGAAGTAAGCATTACATTTCTCCTTTTAAATAATCCAGTCAGTAGTCATCCTTTGAAATTTTCTTTTACTTGTAGAGCTGCATTTTAAAAATATTTTCATAAAAAACTTCCACCCATGTCATCTGAAAAACTTCAATTTTCAAAACATCAAAACATGAAATGTTTGAAATTTTGCAACTAGGAAAACATAAGGTATGATAAGAACATGTGCTTTTTGTTACTATTTTTATTAATTTGAGTACACATATTTTATTTTTTATTTTATTTTTTCCCTTTATTGGTTAAGATATGTGTCCTTATCTCCCCACTGTCCCCCCAACCCCCCACTCATGCTCTCACCCCCCTGGTGTCTGTGCCCATTGGTTAGGCTAATAGAACATGTACTTTTAACCTTTTTAAACCCTTCATTATTTATTATTTATAATACTAAAATCGTGTAATTTTAAATTAGTTTTGTGCATTTAAATGTATTTTTTTAGAAATTTAGAAATACATTGTTGATGTTCTAAAATCACCTGTATTTAGTTATTTTTTAAAAATATATTTTAATGTAACTTTTTTGGAAAAATTATCTGAGAAGAATATTTAAATTATGTTTTCAAGACACATGGAATTATCCCAAGAGCCCATTACTAGCCCATTATTTCCCCACAGTGTTGCTCAAACTAGAATGTTGTTCCGTACCGCATAGGAAGTGGCAGAAGCTAGCTAAAAATTAAAAATTGTTATTAAATCTGCCTTATGGCAGTTGAGTATTTAGAGGTAGAGATTTTGAAGTACATCTTCAGAAGTTGTGGATATTCAAATTTTATTTTATCCACAAATAAATTGCAAGATAGCATATGTGCCTGAATCAGAATGGCTCAGTTTGGCTTATAATAAATTAGTCATTTACAATCCCACCAACCCCTCTCTTATTTTTTTCTCAAATTATGAACTTCTCATTTAAAAATATTTTAAGTAAAGATTAAGACTATGTAGTGAGTGGTATGCTAAATGGTACCTCTTCTGGTCTCTTGGCAGTTTCAACGTGTTACCTCATTGTTATTCACACCCAGAGGACACAAAGGCAGCACTGTATCTCTGCCAAGGAATGCAGAAGCCCATCTCTGGATATATATTATGTCACTGAACATTTGGTAATACACAGAGTGCTGGTATATCAGAAACATTTCCCAAACAGATGGAGCACATAATTATAATTTTGGTGAGTAATGTCTGATAATCAAAAGGCATATTAAACAATCAAATACAGCTCTGAGGTGCTCATATTTGCATGAAACTAACCCCTTCCCTCTCTAAATAAGAAACTAACAACATACTATATTGTGCTAGTTAATATGTAGTCTGAAAATTACAGTGTTATAATGAACAGAACAGTAAAGGGTAAAGGAACTGGGCAGCAATATGTCTGATGGCTGAAAGTCAATTACTTTTATTTGAGAAAATTAAGGTAGAAAATTGACTAGAAGAGCCACATGGGTTATAAACAGCTGAGCTTTTTAAACCCAGGCATTGAATGAGATATGCCATTTTTCTCACAAAAGATGTGATCATTCAAGTTGGATGTTCAAGTTAATTTAGTTTTTCGCTCATGAATTTTGAAATAATATGATCACCTGAACCAATTTTCTTAGTATTTCCTTATATAAGTCTAGATAAGCACTTCCAGAAGATTAGCTAACTAATTTAGTACCTGTTTATTGTATTATGTAATATGTGTACATGTTTTTAGATAAATATCTCCAAGTTCAGGATATTTAGAAATATTTGGATTGTGTTATTTTAAATGCAAGCTTTTGAGTTTTTTCCCCTTTAGAAATCAAGGGTTGCACTACTTATCAATAAATTTGTTATTACCTATTTCTAGTATAAATTATATTTTGTTATATTTTAGTTGTGTGAATTATTTATTTTATGTATAAATTTATTATCCATTGATTAATTCCATGAAGATTGGCTGAATAGCAAGTAGTGCCCTATTTTAGTTCTGCTACTATTTTATGTTCTTCTAGGGAAAAATTCCTATTTTAGTTTTCTTTATTTAACTACTAAAGTGCTGTTCAAACAGTAAGCCCTCAAAACATACCCAAACTTGCTGGAAGAAAATTGTTAGTAATTAGGACTCATCAGAATCAAGTAATTATAAAGTCACAGATTAATACCATCTACAGGCCTCGGATAGTCCAGCTTTTCCCCCTTTTACATAATCCACAAGCAATTATTGAACAAAATATTAAAAACACACACCTGTCATTTCCAAGACTTTGGGGAAAAACAGTGTCCAGAATCGGCATTGTTGAGCACGTAGTTTAGTATATATTTTTGGCGACTCTGTATTCAAGGTTAAATATTTTTGTTCAGTGCTTTTGAAGACAGGCCAACTTGTACTACTATTCTGGGTCCCATTTGGACTTCTAAAAAATTAAAGAAAGACATTATATCTTTACTGAAATCATTGCTAGATGAAAATATTGTTCTCAAAAACCAATAAGAGCTTTTTAAAAATTCAGGAAAATATTGTGAATTTCTTTGATGATGTCAAGCATAAATGAGCTTGGTTGAATGTTTTCAGTACCTTGAAGGACTATGTTAATTAAAAATTGTTGGAAATAAAGTTTGAAGAACTTTTTACATGCATTTCTGCATAACATGCAAGGAGAAAAATACATTTTCTTTTCAACAATGCTGTTTTTTAAAATATATTTTTATTGATTTCAGAGAGAAAGGAGTGAGAGAAGATAGAAACATCACTGATGAGAGAGAATCATTTACCAGCTGCCTCCTGCATGCCCCACACTGGGGATTGAGTCCCACAATACAGGCATGTGCCCTGACTGGGAATTGAACTGTGACCTCCTGGTTCAGAGGTCAACGCTCAACTACTGAGCCATGCCAGCCAGGTAATAATGCTCTTTTTTTTTGTTTTGTTTTCTTTTAAACATGCTCAAATGGTAGTGTCATTTTTGTTTCATCTTTTCCCCTTATCCCAGGCCTAAACTTTTCACAATTAACATTAATACCATCTATTTAGTATCTGTTCCATCTATTTCATTCTATTTGTTATTCTTACTGACTGAGTCTGGGACCGATTACACATTTCTTTATTATGTAATAGCCTCGTTACTCTAGGAAACTGCCTTAAGTCTCAGTTTTAAGCTGATCTTACCTTCTTGAAGACCCGTTCACTGCTTAAAATCATTTTAATAACTCCCAATGGGTTTAGATAAAGGTTAAACACGATGCCACTCACATTTCTAAGCTTATTTTCAGATATTCTATTCATTAGCCAACCAACAGGAATTAGGGATCGTTCCTTAGTAATATCCTCCTTTATTTTATTTCTTTGCCTTTGCCCCAGCTATTATTTCTGCTTGAAATCTTTTTATTCCCCAACATCATGTGTCTATGTCGATTAAGAACTTTCATATTCTAATTTGTGCCAATATTTCTAATATTTTTCGCGTGGTTTCTTAATCAATAACATGACTCTTTTTTAGAAATATATAGTTTTGGGTTCATTTACATCTTTGTGGCACTCAATAATGCATTGTTACCTAGGTCATACAAATTGAAACTCAAAGTAGCAAACATTGCGAAAGTGGCTCCAAGTAGAAAATCCGTAGATTTTCCTTTAATATATTTTAAAGTTATAATTATGAGTCAGACATTGCTCTAGGCTCTAGAACTACAAATAATTATGGGAAACATAGTTTCCTGCAGGGAATTTATAAACAAAAGTATCCATGAAAAGAAAGAATCAACAATGTATGGTAGCCTAAACCAAGTGTAAACAAAGGGACACAAATCATCAGAGGACTGAGCAATCACTAAGTTTGAAAGGAAGTTACCTGAAGGAGTGAGACTCCAGCTGAAGTAAGGAGAGAAAATAAGGAACTGAACCAGACAGAAAAGTTGGAAAAGCTAAAGAGAGGAATAGACTCAGAGATAGAGAGGAGGCAGGAGATTGAGCAAAAAGAAAAATAAGAGAGAGATAACTCATGGACATGGACAAGAGTGTGGTGATTGCAGGGGGGTGGGGGGAGGAGAAGGAAGAGGAAACAGAATTAACATAAGCACAAATAATGAGTGTTCATCTTCATTCAAAGGATTCTAGGATAGAGGAGATCCTATTAGAGTTATAGCTCTAGAATATTAGTCTTATCACATTAAGACCTGACAGTCTAGAAAAATGGTTTGGACTTTAGCTTGTAGGTATTTACTATTCTTGAGGGATTTTTGACTAAATGTTTTACTGTGAACATAACATTTTAGAATTTTTTTTTAATCTGGGTGTGATATCTAGAATAACAAAAAAAGCTAGAAAGTAGTCACAGGTACTTTAATCATGAGCAGAAGACTAGAGTAATAAGGATAGGGAGTCATTCCTTTCTCTTAGATTCATTCTGCCTTAAGCAAAATCATATAAGAAAAACTCCAGTTGAATGTGCCTAAAAGTAGAACACATAAAATTCTTCATCATTTAATACCTTCTGTGAATTATTAATGGATAGAAAGTTGCGAGTAGTAATAGCAGGTAACATACATACATACATAAATATAAATATATATATATATATATAATACAATATATATACTGTATATACAAAAGCTTATGAACCTAGTATAGTTTGGAAAGACAAGCAAGCATTTGTCCAGCATGAATATTTAGCAGTATTCATCAAGAACTTGTATCAAATAAGCACCATAAATTCATATTTTACCATAGAAGCAGACTATTCCACCACAAATTCAGAAGCTTTAGCAATAGATAACTTCTTGATGTAGTAGTTGATTTTATGTAGGAATTGGATGACTTAATAAGAACTATTAATAAGCGGAGGTATTCAAGCTAAACCCATATCATAACAGGATTGAAACCTCCTGCCTTAGGGTGTTTTTTGAGAGAGATCATGAAGAAAATGTCTCCAGCTCACAGATGGCACCCTTGTCTAGGTGAATTATGGAGTCTTTTCCCTTTCCTTTAAAGCTTTGGAAACTAACAACTACAGCTGCTGGAGGCTGGGTTTTAAACCAGAAGAACCATTGGTCTGATTCGGTACAGCAATTCTTATGTCCCTAAATTGCTGGCTTTCCTTCTAATTCCACTCTAATTAACTTATGGCACCATTTTAACTGCACATTCATTTATGGCTTCTGCAAATGGTGGCTTAAACAGAGCCGACTTGTACTTGAGTTCAGGAGGGAGGCAGTAATGACACTGCCAGGGTTGATTTAACAAACTTTGTCCATGAAATAACTCATGACATTCCAAATTACAACTCAGCGATAATAAAATTCCTTTGCCTATGGATGCAGATGTAGTTTTCAAAAAGTGATTGAAATAGCTATTGAAGTGGTGGAGCATTTTACTCTATAATTTGAAGAAATCTCCAAAGATGTTAAAACTTAACAAGGAATATAATGCTCTTCCTATCTGGATCAATTAAAAACTTTGTGAAAGATAAAATATTTTCCAGCTATACACTTTTGAAACAGTATATAATTTTAATCTCAAAATTATAGATGCATTAAACATCTTGACATCACAATTTTTCAAAAAAGTTATCTTCTTGTCACAAAAGGAAGGTTTTAAAGTGATGATACCGAAAATTTTCCATGAAGAGTAATTTTTGCTTTATTTTCACTATTATATTCTTTTTGTACTTTGTGGTATAGAAAAGTAGTATAAAGATCATCAATTATACTTTTCTTCTTATGTAGGTTTGACAAGTTTTAAGTTTTCTCTTGTTTAACCAAAAAAAAGGGCAGATTCTCTTTGCAACTTCTGTGTTTCAGGAAATTACCTGCTTGTCATTGAAATGTGAGCCCAGATTTGACAATTCACTTCATAAATTGCTTTTTTTAGTGACATTAATTGACTCCGGGTGCCTATTATGAAGTAGTATGTATTAAGCTCCATACATAAAGTGTTCTGATGCTTATATTTCCTGATATTACCTACCAAAACTAACACTGAAATTAAGATTATTTTTGACTAAGAATTCAGATACAGCAATGTATAAGTAGGCTATACAGTTATTTTATTTTAAGTGAATATATTTCAGTATGCTTTACAATCTAATAAAATAAGTACGTAATTAGTGGTTGTAAATTGAAAGACCACCTATATATTCTACTGTCATAAGAGGGCTAAGGAGTAACAGTTTATATTGGATGATTTCTTAAAAATACAAATATCAATGGATTCATATTCCATGTCATATTACACTTCAATCAAATTGTATTTTAATTTAAAGAGTAGAATGGCTATAAGAGAATCTGAATATAGAAAAAAAATCATTCCTTGATTCAACAAATATTATTGAGTGCATACTATGTCAAGCTTCTTTAAGTCACAGAAGATTTAACAAAGGCAAATTTGACAGAAATTCCTTCCTCTTGCAGTTTTCATTCTTTGAGGAAGAAAAACAATAAACAAGATAAATAGGGGAAATATGTTTGACAGTAATAGCTGCTATAGAAAATAAAATGGAGAATAGGAATAATAGGAAATGACCAGTAAGTAACAGTAGGGATGGGCATTGGTGAGGGTGTGTGTAATAATGAATTTGATTGGACAATGTCCACAGCTCCTGTGAGGTAACATCTAAAACTTTGGAATTTCCCACCAATACTGATTATTTATGCTAACAAAGTGACTCATGGTGGGCACCTGATGATTTTTGATAATGACATCATTCAAGGTGGGGCTACTCAGGATTAGAATCTCAGGAAAGGCATGGCAATGGCTAAAAGACCATGCATATGATTAGAGAGGTTGAGACTTTGAACCACATGATACTAGCCTGACTTCCAGAAAAGAGAGGGGGCTGAAGATTGATTTCAACCACATAGCCAATAAGTTAATCAATCATGCCTACATAATGAAACTCCAATAAAACCCTGAGCCTCAAGCTCAAATGAGCTTCCTGGGTTGGTGATACTCTAAGGCAGCGGTTCTCAACCTGTGGATTGCGACCCCTTTGGGGGTCGAACGACCCTTTCACAGGGGTCGCCTAAGACCATCAGAAAACACATATATAATTACATATTGTTTTTGTGATTAATCACTATGCTTTAATTATGTTCAATTTGTAACAATAAAATTGGGGGTCACCACAACATGAAGAACTGTATTAAAGGGTTGTGGCATTAGGAAGGTTGAGAACCACTGCTCAAAGGGCACATTACCATGATTAATGGCATGAAGTAATGCATCTCCAAGTATACAGAAGCTTTGCTTTTGGAACACTGTCAGTACCAGGCCCTGTTCTAAGGTATCTTTTTCTTTGGTTCTGATGTATATCGTTTTGTTATATTAAAATCATGATTATAATTATAGCACTTTCTTGAGTTCTGTGTGTCGTTCTAACAAATTATCAAATTTTATGGAGTCCACAAGGGCCTTAAATTTGTATCTGACTTGTCTGAACTGAGGGTGGCCTGGAGACCCTAAACAGGCAACTGGTGCCAGAAATCTTGGGCCAACTTGGAAGTGTGAAGGACTGAGTCCTTAACGTTTACTTAAGCTAACTGGGTAAGAAA
Source organism: Myotis brandtii (assembly GCF_000412655.1). Lineage (NCBI taxonomy): Eukaryota > Metazoa > Chordata > Mammalia > Chiroptera > Vespertilionidae > Myotis > Myotis brandtii. The sequence continues at coordinate 418,459 of NW_005353896.1, read as the reverse complement.
AGGCTGCAATATTTGATAAGAAAGGGACTTTAAATGAAGACTTAAAAGAGTAGAGTGAGTCATGCAGGTTTTTTTTTGGAGGAAGAACATTTCAACAGAAGTAATAGAAAGCAAAGGCTATGAGACAGATGGTTGCCTGGAGTTTTCTAATAAAGAAGTACGAGAGTGTGGCTAAGGTAGAGACAGCTAGGGAGGAAGTAGGGGTGAGGTTAGAGAGATGACAGGAGAGACACATTATTTAGTGACCTGTAGGTCTTTATAAGCTTTTTACATCCATCTACTCTCAGTGAAATAATAATTAATTGGAGGATTTGCACAAAGAAAGGACAAGGTCTCACTTACATTTCCTCAAAGTTCATCTGGCTGCAGTTCTGGGAATAGACTACAGGGAATCCAAGGCCAGAAGCAGAGGCCCATTAGGAGACTACTGGAATAACCTAGGTTAGAGATGATGGTTGCTTGAACCAGGGAGGTAGTACTAGAAACTGAGAGAAATTGTCAAATCTTGAATATATTTTGAAGATACAGCCCTTACAATCAACTGGCTAATAGATAAGATACAGAAAAAATGAGAACAGTCAAGGGTGATGCTAAGGATTCTGGCCTGAAAAATTTGTAGGGATGAATGGAGTTGTCATTACCAAGATAGGAAATGCTGCAAGACGTGCCTGTGAGGAGGAAAATGTCAAGCATTCAGCTCTTTATATGTTAATTTGAGATTCAAATAGAGACAATAGCTAAGCAATTAGAATTTGGTGTTGGTTAATCTTTATTTCATTGAGGAAATCTATGCATTCTAAATGGATTTTTAAGGCAGTATTCCTCCACGACCACTAAACATGTGATCAATTTATAAATTTCAATATGGAAATGAAATTTAAAAATAATATAAGTAATGCAATAAATTATTTCATAGAATATATAACACCTGTCCCCATCCAGACTGTAGCCCCTTGCCCTATGCTTTTCCTATCATATCTTCAAATAGGTCTTCTTGATGTCCATATCTTCAAACAGGCCTTCTTGATGTTTCAGTTAAAATACTCAGTCTCTGTTCTCATATTAAAATTTATTTTAACTGTGTTTTTTTTTTCCTTCTCTTATTAGAGAGAGCTATGGTCTGAGCCCTCCCATTAGTTGATGGTATTACAAGCTGAAACTTTGGGAGATGTGTGAGTCCTGAAGGCAGAGCCCTTATAAATAAGATGAGTGCCTTTATAGAAGAGACTCCAGGGGGATACTTGCCCCTTCTACCACATGAAGACAAAATGAGAAGAAACCAGCTAGGAATCAAGATGGCCCTCACAAGAAGGTGACCATGATAGTATCCTAATCTTGGACTTCCAGCCTCCAGAACTGTGAGTAATAAATTGTGGATACTTATAAGCTACCAGGGCTGTAGAATTTTGATAGCAACCTGAATGGACTGAGACAGAGAGTAAGTTCCATGTAAACCATCATTTGATTGCTTTGTTTACAACCTGGTACTGTGTCTGATTTATAGTATTTTGCAAGAAATATGACTAAAATAAATAAGAAATATCCTAATTGGTACTCAAGTTATCTCATTTTCCATTATAGTAAATGTTCACATTTAAAAACTCTCACCTCATAGAAAACCATACTTCACAATCATTTATCCAATTTCAGGAAAATCAGCATTCTGAGTCAAATAATGTAAACTTTTGATTCAAGTAAGTTTTTATATGACTATAAGACATTATGGGACAGTATTAACACGCGCTTTACATATAAACTCTTTTTTAAGTGTATTTTCTTTATTGATTAAAGTATTACATATAAGGTATTACATATAAACTCTTTTTTTTACAATGTTAGTTTAAAATTTAAATGAAACTAATTGATAACATGACATATAACCTGTGCCTAAAAGATCCACACATAAAAAAGTAAGATGTGCAGATTTAGTTACCTTAGAAAACATTAGGAACAAATAGACCAAAAATGAGCAAAAAGAAAATAAAAAGGAGACACTGAGTTAGTATCAGGAATAGCAGTAACAGCAATAAATAAAAAAAATTCACAAGTTACTTCTATTGTTTTGACATATTTAAATAAAGACTAAACAAAGCAATTTGCATATAGTAAACAAACTACTCTTTATAGTTAAGTATGAGATTATGAACATGAATTCATAACATAATCTATTTTAGAAAATATGGAGACAAGTAAAATAGTGACACTAATAAACAGCAAAAGATAAATAAGATAATATTTTCTCTAAGATCATATTCTCTGCTTCATTTTGCATACATAAAACTCCTTAGGATAAATAGAAACATTAAACAGTAGTTTTTTATTGCTTCTAGAGGAATATTTTGTGACTGCAATATATTTATGAATTTGACCAAGTTCAAGGACTGATTTTGTTTGTGTCCTAAAATCTATGTAATCTTTAAAACTGACCCAAAGAGAGCTTCCCTAAATTAAATTATTAATAAAAATATTTATTTTTATTATATAACCAACCAAAATGTGTTTAATACCCATAGAATTCTATTAAAGCAATTTAGTATTAATTCCTGAATGTATTTCCAATAATTTAATCATACTGGCTCTATTTTAGTCTACAAGGCTAATCCTAGGTTGATTGATTAGTTCTATAAAACTTGTTATACAGAACTTCATGGCTTTTTACAGGCTTATAAGATTGATTTTTAAAGATAAATGAAATAATTTAAATGACTTTTTTTTGCATACATACTCACATACACACAAGCATGCTCATTTCTGTTTATCTGGGTCATATATATATATATGTATATATATATATATGTACATATTCTGCAACTTGAATATTAAGGATACCAAAAACACTTGAACAAATATCATTTACATAAAAATTTACTTTGTCATAACATGCTATTACAACTCACTATAAGGGTGCCAAATTATATAAATAATGACTACATTTTGAGCATTTTGCATGCCCAACATCCATTATAAGCCTAAAAAGAAAGTTCAGAAATGTTTGTTTAAATGAGAACTAATTGAATAGCCTTCAGAACTTTGGATATATTTTGTATTAACTCAGTATCAGTTATAATATATTAATTTTCATAGCATGAGAAGAGAGAAATTCACTTTGTTCTCATATGTTAAGATGGAAAGAATGTCTTGTAAACATTCATCTTCTAAGATTAAAAACTTGAAAACTCACATTGACTCTTCAAGTGCCTAAAGATATAATAATACTACATGTGACTTCAAAGCCCTATGTCAGCTGGTGAGGAATGACACTATGCGTAAGTTTCTCCTAAGCCTGTTCACAGATTGAAACACAGCTCTTTCCAAGGTTTACTTGTGCCCCCCATCTAGACTTGCTGGAGTTTGTTAGGGAGGTTTCTTGACTGTACTGTTTTCCCTCTGGATGGAACAAAGGCAAAAATATCAGTTACTAAAGCAACATGGAGTGTATAATAACGTAGCTGTGCATTGAGAATTCTTTATAAATGGATTACTTGCAATTTAGGTTATATTTAATGCAAATATCTAAATCTAGTTCATTTTTGTTACTTGCTTCCTCCCATCTCCTGACATTTCCATTGCAAACTACAGAAATGAAGGAAGTAATTATTGAAGAACAATTCCCTAGGTTCATTATTTCCTCCTTACATCAACAGGTTTGTTATCCTAGAAAGGAATCTGGGTACCTGAGGCGCAGGATTGTATTACTACACCAGGGAAGTTTGCAATAATTCAGAAATTCTCTAACACTGACTTCTTGAATCTAAATATGCTGTAGAAATAGAGGCCATGGTCAATGCAGTTATTAATCCTAACTAATAGATTGGGATACATTCTCAGCTTCTTCACAGAGAAATAGGAATATAGATCTTTATGACAGAAAGATAAAGGAAGGGAAGGCAAGACCAGAATCCCAAAGGAAATATATAAACTGTATGATCCTGTTATCAAGTTTGTTCAAAAGGCAAAATACATCAATGGGCTAACCTTCTCGGGAAGGAAAAAAAAAGAGGAAGATGTATTTTCACTCAACACTAATGAAAAGGAAAGAATTACATTTTAGTTTAAAATATACCTTTAGAAAGATCTGTTATATTTAGCTGCATATCATCTTCCAACTTAAGAATAATTAGCAACTGTAGTAACTAGTGGCATACTGAATATGGGGTAAGATCTCAGCATTAGCTATAAGCTAAGGCCTGTTATAATATAGCTAGACATGTGCTATGGAACTGGATGCCTGGGAAGGTAGGAAGAAACATCCAGTCTGAAGAATGATCTAAAAAAGAATAAAGCTACATATAGCATATAGCTTAAAATTCTTAAGTGCTCCCTGGTATCAGGAACTTGTCTAATCATTTAAAAAAATTTATTATGATCACCTAACAAAAAAAACCTGGCACAAGTTGTCAGTCAGTGTTGTTAAATTCAATCACATTTAAAGGGAAAATAAAAGGAGTAAAAAAAAAAAAAAAAGACTTACACATACAGGATTTTCCTTTTAATACAAATCTAAACCTTCCAATACATTTTCACCTTTGCTGAGATATGGTAATTTCCCCCCTAAATTTAGACCTAGAAATCAAATGCCATTTAAAACACTTTTTTTCTATGTTTTATTAGAACATTGAAATCTTAATTAGTATGCAAAAGAGGTTTTTGTACTTAACCCACTCTCCTAAATACTTAATTCACTACAGTAGTTGGACAGAGCCATGCAAACAAATTGAATCCCAGTGCACACATTTAGCAATTAAGTTACATTGTACAGCTTCAGTTGTTCATCAGTTGAAAGGGCAAAAGGTTGCCAGACAAAAGATCTCAAAGATCTTTACTATACAGTTGGTATGGTGGGTAAACAAAGCTTTCGTGATCTCGGAAATTATTCTTTCTTCTTTCCTCTGAATTTGTTGGGGCAGAAGTTTGCTTAATTTGCTGGAGAATTAAAGAGGAATACTAGGTGATGTTTAGCCTCCTCCAGCTCTCCAGAAAATAAATGAACTGGCCTGAATATTAGATTGACCTAGAGAGAAGCAGGAACCATTTTTTCCTCTTCCTTCCTTCCTTCCTTCCTTCCTTCCTC
>NW_005353896.1:354967-413348 GCF_000412655.1 Myotis brandtii | reverse complement strand
CGTCCTTCCTAATGGTGTGTGTGTGTGTGTGTGTGTGTGTGTAATTTCTTTTAAATCCTCCCTCCTTGGCAAGTTTCTTTCCTTCCATATTTTCTCTTTTATTATAAGTTTAGTAAATGCATCCAGATATCTTGCCTAATTTCTAAATGTGAAGATGATTATATGTATACCATTTTTTTTCTAGTGACAGCAGAACTACTGCTATTGTTTTGTTTGTACCTACTTTTGTTTTCTTCATGTCTGTAGAGCAACTAATATCATTGGGATGCAATCACATGAATCCCAGAGGGGCTATAGCCCAAAGGTCTATAGAAAGTTCAAATTCAGGTCCACATAATGATACTAGAGCACTTATGTTAATAAAGGGACAGACAGCATTAGCTATGGACAGGAAAATAATCCCAAACTTGAAACCAATTAGTTTCTTTTTTGAGTCCTCCAAATTCTATCAGTTTTGATCTTATTCATGCCGGTTTGTTCTAGTCTGTGCCATGAAGTTTATGGCAGCAAGCCCACAGTTTTAGGAATAAGCTTAGGAAATGCCAAAAAAAGTCCTGGAAACTTAGTGCTATAGTAGCATGTAAGAGTCTTAAAATAGCTTGATTTTAAGGGAACATTTGAATATTACAGGGGACTTGGGAAATCAAATGCTCTAAGAAAATTATACAAAACCTCAAATTATTGCAACTTTTTTCTTCAATGAGTAGTTTGAGCTTATCAGATCGTTTTTCTTGAATTCAAAGTTATTTCTCTTCTATCACTATTCACTGGAGGTCCCTATCATTGACTTATCACCTCCTTTAGACTGGAAAACCCCACGAGAGCAGAGAGCATGCCTATTTTTATTCCCACAACCCAGCGCAGTCAGTACTCAATAAAAGCTGCTTGGTAAAAGTTTTACCTACCAAGAGGGGCTTGCTGAAGTAAGGAAACCATTACAATGATGGTATTTGAACATAGTGTAATTTTATTTATAAATATATAAGTGCAAAAACCTTCAATGTGCAAAGAAAAGATTTAGCTAATGCAATGAATATACTGCAAACTAAATTTTAAAGAATATATATGCATATTTTATTTTTATATTTACAAAACACTACTTCTAGAGAAAGTAAGGTGAAAGAAACCAATGTGCCATATTAAGGAACATAGATAGCAATGACACTATTTTTGGAGGAACCTATTAGCACAACAAATATGTTTGCTACTTACTACATAAAATACCATGTTGTTTTCCAATAGTTCTATTATATTACTTGACCAATATGTACTGAATTAAAAATTATCCTATATTTTTTATATTGAAAACTTCTATGATGTTCCATTTAAGCCTTCAATTATTACTTATTGAAGCATCATATTTTGTTAGCATATAGTTGAAAATATTTTCTAATCAAAGATTTTCATTTCTTACATTGTTTCAGTTAACTATTTTCTGGATATTTTCCTAGGTTTCCTACTATTATATAATTTTTATTTTTAATGCAAATATAAATAGTATGTCCTTCAAATAAAGTTGAAGTTTTCTTGATGTAATATTGTCTAATCTCCTACTCAGTACTTTATTCTCTCTAGAGTAGCTGCATAAAGCTATTCTAGTTTCTGATTGTTAACTTTCAATAATGCAAAATGTGTTACATCTGGACAAGGTCATTCTAATTTCAAGCAACTTTATTCATTACTAACTCTAGTTGTTAGAACAGACCTACATTCAGGTCCTACTAGAATTCTAGGCATTGGGGGTATTTATTATTCTTTCTCAAAGGGAATTTGTTTATATTAAGCTAAAAACTGTTACCCAAAGGTTCTCTGGTTTATGCCCACATAGGATATGTAGGATATATATCTAACCTCTCCTTTATGACACACTTTTTGTTTCACTTGAAATCTGGTACAAAGCTAGATACAGTATCACCTTCACACAACCCTTTTTTTTTGTCCTACAGACTAAAGATAACCTCTTCATTTGTGAGACAATGAGGTTATTCTATCTGGAGAGGTATCACATCCTAGCTAGTATTCTGTTGAATTGTTTTGAATCCATAATAAAATGTTGAACGTATTTTTTCAGAAAGCTCTTTGTTATTTGGTCATTGAATTGTATCGCCTAGTGTGTACCAGGAACTCATCTATGGGCAAAGGATATGGCAATGAAGAGAACTGATAAGGTCCCTGATCTCAGAGATCCATCCATTTAATCTGTAGAGACAGAACAAATAAACAGTGTAATAAATATTTAAAAATTCAGATGGTAATATTGTCTAGGAAGGAAGACAAGAGGTATAACCAAATATCTGTAAATAGAACGTGATGATTCATAACTGGCTGTTGAGTCATAGAAAATTGCTGTGAGAGGAACTGAAGAGGGTGATGAAAGCTAGCCTGACTTCCTGCCCTGCATCTTGGCTACAGCTTTCTGGCTTTTACCAAGAATGAGAAATGTGAGAAGGAGGAATGGAACACACTTTGCAGTTCTCATAGATTCTAAATACAGTGCCGGCAATTTCTTCCAGACTCTTCTCTTGTGACAGTGATGCGTGTGACTTCCGAATGACTTATTAATGGCAGCTAAGTCAGTCACAGAATTTTACTTCTTATGTCCAGGGCAGATGCACCATAATAAAAACTACAAAGATAAGTATTCACCACTGGGAAGTATGTTTTAATAACTTATGAATTTAAAGACAGTGTTCCCGGGAAACTATTTTATGGATTTTAGACAAAAGTATATAAGGTGATGCTGAAGAACTGAAAGTATTGTTTCCATTAAATTGTATGCTGTTTTATGGTGAGAGCTCATAAATACTTATCTTGTTATGATCAGATATATTTTCACCATTTAAAATAAATATATAACTATGAAATTTAAAGTAGAATTCTGGAATATAATATATAAAATTAATAAATATATATTTTGAAATTACAAATCTGAAAATGTCCTCAATCTGATAAGTAAAATAAAGTTTATTTCCTATATAGAGAATAGTAGTTGTATAAAGATAAGCAGTATTCTTACAACATAGTCATTTTATGATTTAAAGTGTGTGTTTTTTTCTGACACTAGGAGCTTGAAAGCATTACTTCAGGTACTGTAATTTAAAAACAATTTTAATGTCAATAAATGAAGTAGGAAAAGTATTTATTAAAATATTATTGGTTGTGTGACCTTGGGCAATTTGCCTAAAATCATCAATCACTGGTTTATTTGTAAAATAGAGATATTAATGCATTTTACATAAAGTGATTATAAAGTATACCTACAATATATATTGCTGAATGTTTAGAGCCATGATGGATCTCACTGAAATATTTAATATATGAAAGCTATGAATATGAAGAGGATGACAGAGAGATAGTGAAGATTGTAAGGAATAGTCCATTCTGGCTGTTGCTTTCAAGCTTTCCACAATAGGATACATATCATTGGATATGTTTTCCCAATAAAGCTGTGAGGTAGGTTTTATTAGGGAAATAGAGACACAGAGGAATTAATTACTTTGGCAACTACGTGTAAACAGGGGCTTCAAAATTAAGTACATCTTCCTCTACTCACCATGCTCTTACTTTTTTTTAATTTTTGTTTTATTGTTTAAAATATTACAAAATGTAGTACATATGTCTCCTTTTTTTCCCTCCTTGACCTTCCCCCAGCCTCCCCTACCCCCCAGTGTCTTGTGTCCATTGGTTATGCTTAATAGTTTGTTGGAAGTTTAACAAAAGGGCTTTTTTTGTGGAGGTAAAAAAAAACACCCAGATACCCATATGTAAGTGTGTGTTTAGATTTTCAGTTTTTAATGTTATTTATTTCAGTATTTTTAGTATTAAAAAGCAATTAAAATAAAATATTATTTCATGTTTTAAAACTCTTTGTAATTTTAAAATCTTCATCCCAACTCTTTCTTCAAAGCATATTCCATTAAACATGTACTTACCAGTAGCTTATATTATCTGTACAGTGGTGAGAATGTTATTCATGACATGGCTTTTAAGTATGTATTTACTTTTATGTTGTATCTCTTTGCTACTAGCATTATTTTCTCTTATATTATTAATCTACTCTTTTGTCTGTGTAGTTTGAAAAAAAATATTTTAGGTGCATTTCTGCTTCCTATATTACAAATCAGTAATCCTCAATGGGAAGGGGGAAAAAAAGAGGAAGAACAAATGGTGGTGATAAGGAGACACATCTAATTAAGGGTCATATCGAATTTATTTGTAAAACTTTAAAAAATTACGTGTGCCTATCTAGAGATTTTGATAAAGATACCTGTCCTGTGTCCTATCTTTAAAATCCCTTTCATGGTGACGAGAAGTCCTTGTTATTCATATATTTGTAATAAACAAACAAAAAATCAAACTGTCATTTAGAATCTGGTTTCCCAAGACATCACCTTAACTCAAACTTTCTGCCCCTATCCTACCCCTTGACAAACGTATCCATTATCAGTTTTAATGACCCTTGTATGTGGTGGACTCATATGTCTCCACATTTCTTCCATCAATAACACCTTGCTGGGCTCCGGCTGTGAACACCTAACCACTGTGTACACACCTATATGTATCATTCTGCTTTCCCTCAACTCTATGGGAACACATCATATTTAACCTCCACAAAGTGCACACTTTCTGTGTTCTGTGATTCAGTTAATGTCCTCAACCTGCTGCCAATATCACATTACATCCTGAGGGGCTGCAAAGTACATGGTTTGGAATCACAGGCTTTGCTACCAGACTCAACTACTAAAAACTGGTTGAACTTGAACAAAGGTATTCAACTTCCCAGAGCCCATTTATCCATATATTTTTAATAAGTGGTCTCAAGGAGACCAGGTTGGCTGGGGTATAGTAAAAGGGAGAGAATCTTAACAGAAGTAGCCAAAGAACATGTCATATAGGCCCTTTTAGATAATGATAAGAAATCTGGATTTTACCCTAGAAAAAATAATTCACTGGAGAGCTATTATCTAGACAGTGATAAGATCTGGCCTACATTTTGAAAAGCTAACTCAAACCACAGTGAGGAGAATACATTTTAGATTCACTGCAGTGGGATCAGGGAGACTGACTGGCTATTGTAGTAATCAGAAAAGATACATTGGTGGATTGAATCTGAAAATCGTCAGATCTAACTTATTTTTTGTCCCTATTTTGAGGGTTGAGCTAAAAGAAGTTGCTAATGTAGAATAGAGAATGTAAAGGTTTACATGTAAAAAAGTTTGGGCTTTGAGTAACTTGCAAAAGTAGGAAACATTCAGAAATATAAACAGAATTCATGAGCATGTATAAGGTGTTTAATATCATAGAAATAGATGAGATTACCTGGGGAAAATTATAGGAAGACAATAGGGAAGAGATCTAAGAGCTAAGCTTTGGAGAGCTAGAGGTGAGATGAGAAGAATAATTCAATTATTCATTTATTCACTTACTGAACAATCACTCATTGACTATTATGTGCCCAACAACATGCCAGGTATACAGTTCTAAATAAAATATACAAAAACTCCTGTTCTTCTTTTGGTGGGAGAGAGCGATGATGATTAATATCAATCCGCTAAATAATATGTGCAAAGAGGGCCAAAATAAGAAGAAAAATAAAATGTCAAGTGTATAGAGTATTGAAAATGTAGCCAGGAGAGGCTCTAATAAGAATGTGACTTACAAGTGACCTGACGAAAATGAATGATCTATTCAAACAAATATCTGGAGAAGGAAGCAAAGAGACCAATGAGGGAGACCCAGTGCAAAAGTTCTAATTATACTTAACATGGGAGTGTTGTGGTAAGTTCAATAAACAGCAAAGAAGGAAACTAGTGTAGCTGGTGTGGAATTGAGATGAAGACTAGTGAAAAAATACAGATGGGAGATGGTGATTACTTAAATAGTAACCGTGGAAGTGGTAAAGAGGGTTAAATTCTGGATATTTTCTAATCCATTCTATTTATTTGTTTGTCTTATGCTGTTGAGCAGACATCACATTCATTTTTTAAAAAAATCTGTTTTTATTGATTTCAGAGAGGAAATGAGAAGGAGAGATAGAAGGATAAATAATGAGAGAATCATTGATCAGCTGCCTCCTGCATACCCCACACTGGGGATCAAACCCACAACCCAAGCATGCACCCTGTCCAGGAATTGAACTGTGTTCTCCTGGTTCATAGGTCGACACTCAACCATTGCGCTATATTGGCCGGGTCAGACATCACATTCTTCACCTAAGCAATTCAGTATGCACCTCCCTCCACCTTAAAAGGACATATTCCTACTTAGCCAAAACAACACTGTCATACCTAATAAATTTAACAAATATTTCTTAATATCATCTAATGTCCAGACTATATTTACAACTATTTTAGATGAAAAGATATGTAATAGACATTAATAATTATAAGCAATGTGTACTCTTGAAGTGAGTCCTGGCTTGGTTATTTTTTTTAAAGGTCAAGTTAACATTATTTACTGACAAACTGGATGTGAGGAATATTAAAAAGGGAGGCAGCATTGTTGATCCTTGAGGATTTTGGCATAAGCAAGTGGAAGAAGGGAGTGATTTTTAACTGAGATAGGGAAGCATGGGAGGAGAATATTAAAGAAAATTATGGACATTTTAAGGTTGTGATAGTTACTACATATTTAAGTGAATATGCACATACAATCCAGGAGTTCAGGGAGAGGTCTGAGCTACAGATATAACTTTGGAAGCCATCAGAATGTAAATAGTAGTTAAAGGCATGAAACTGGATGGAATCACTTATGAAATGAATATGTATAAAAAAGAGAACATGCCCTAGCTGGTTTGGCTCAGTGGATAGAGCGTCAGCCTGCAGATGGGTTCGATTCCAGTCAAAGGCACATACCTCGGTTGCAGACTCCTCCCGGGACCAGGCCCTGGTCAGGGCACATGAAGGAGGCATCCAATTGATGTGTTTCTCTCACATTGATATTTCTCTCTGTCTATCCCTCTCTCTCCCACTCTCTCTAAAAATCAATGGAAAAATATCTTCGGGTGAGGATTAAAAAAAAGAGAGAGAAAGAACATATCCAAACACTGAATTTTGGAACACTAAAACATTCAGAACTGAGAAAAAGAGGAGAAAGACCAACAAAAGACTAAAAAAGCAGGTTCACAAAGGTTAGACACTACCTGGTGATTGCTGGGTTCCCAGGACCCAACAAAAGTAGCTGATTCAACGAGGAGAGAATGAACAAAGTTCAAACACAGGTTACGTAAGATGATTGAGAAATGATCACATGATTTGGTAATGTGGAAATTACTGTTGACAATTTTGAGATCAGTCAACATGAGGTGAATGGGATAGTGGAAAAATTTAAATATAAAATGAGAAAAGTAAGCATTTGGTAGAGATAGCTCATTTAGAGAGTTTTGCTGTCGAAAAGACTAGGAAAGTGAGGAAGTAACCATTGAACATTGTGAGGTCTTTTTTCAAGATTAGAGATATTGCATATTAGTAAAATAATAGGAATGATAGAGTAGAGAAAAAATGATGATGGAGGAGAGAAGAAAAATAATTGTAAAAGCCAAGTTTTTGCATAGTTATGAGTGAATGGACTCTGGAGAATCTAGATAGAGATGAGAGACAGAATACATTTCACAGATGGAAGGTAGAGTTCTTTGGTGTGATTTTGATAGGTTGGTGGATATGGCGAGCTGATTAAGTTTGAGTGTATTGTTTTCAGTGTAAATGCAAGTATATAACTGAAAATAGGACTGGAGGAGGAATTTTTAAGCTTTGAGGAGAGACAAAATATAAATATTCTGTAGACAATTTTGGAAAATTAATTAGGCAAGGACATTTAATACTAGGCTACATTAAAGACCTTGAGTTTAAGGTCTTCAAGTTATTAGCACTGTGTGTGTGTGTGTGTGTGTGTGTGTGTGTGTGTGTGTGTGTTTACAGGCACATTAAGCTATTTGATTGCAATTTATATTTAGACATAAATAAGGCTGTAATTCCTGCAGGAGGGAAGATTGAAAGAAGAGTTAAATCATTGGGTGGATTATTAGTATGAACACTGAAATAATTTAAAACTATTACATGATTTATAATAGAGAGAAGGAAAGTAAGCTAGATGCTAAAAATCTCCAGTGAATGAGTAGGATTCACTTGTACTTAAGCAGATGGCTACAGAAATATAGGAAAGTGGAATAGCATAGTATCATCTGACAGAATCTGCTTCAGTGAATTGGATTATTCTGAGGGAGAAGCAAGAAATAATATTTAAAATAGTAATGAGAATTCAGGAAGATATGTATGTACATACAACTCTGTGGTACATGCATGGTGAAATAAAAGCAGGATTATTTGAATGAGCTGAAGGGGAAAAAGAATCGCCAGGATTAGCCAGACATCTCTTAAAGCCAAAGTGCAAAGAAAATGTTCAGAAGTTGAAACTGCAGTGAAGCTTGTTGTCAGACTGGGAATCCCAGAAGGAGCAGTTGAAGGGTGTGGAAGTTTGGAAAGGTGGAAAGTTGATTAGTGTTTATTTCAGCACTAGAGACCTTGTGCATGAAATTCTTGCACTGGTGGGAAGGGTGTGGAAGTTTGGAAAGGTGGAAAGTTGATTAGTATTTATTTCAACACTAGAAACCTGGTGCACGAAATTCTTGCACTGGTGGGAGGCTGTCCCTCAGCACAGCCTACACCCTCTCCAATCTGGGACCCTCTCACAATCCAGGACTGCTGGCTCCCAACTGCTCGCCTGCCTGCCTGATCACCCCTAACCACTCCCCTGCCAGCCTGATTTATTCCTAACCATTCCCCTGCCAGCCCGATCGACCCTAACTGCCCTCCCCTGCTGGCCTGATCTCCCACAACTGCCCTCTCCTGCCGGCCATCTTGTGGTTGTGGGCGCCGCCATCTTTGAGGGTGGGGCAGTCAATTAGCATATTCCCTCCTTATTGGCTGTGGGCACCGCCATCTTTGCAATGGTGTGAGGGTCAATTAGCATATCTCCAGTTTATTAGATAGGATAGGATGTTAAAGGAACACAAATCTATTTCAAAAAAATTAAGCACAAGGTTATATTTATTAGTGCCATAAGAGGTTTTGCTGCATATTTTGAATATTTATCTTAATGCATGCACACTCATATGTATATAGGCAGATGGAGAGAAGTTTATCTCTCTTTATATAATTTTGGAGATCTAAACACAGCACAGATGGATGACAAACAATGACCTGAATCATTAAATGTGCTTTTTTTAGTGTTTACTTTGTCAATATTTTACCTTTCTTTTTGACAAACTTACTTTCACCACCTTCTCTTGTTTTATTTTTCTCTTCTAATTTTCTAGGCAATTCTTCTTACTCTGAATTTCAGGCACCTTTTCTTCCTTCCTGACATTGTGTATTGATAATTATTCTAGGTCTGTATCTTTTGTCATTCTACATAAAATACTTAGTGATCATACCTAATCCAATTAATTAAATTACCATTTATATACAAGTACCTACTCAACCTATCACCATAGATGTCTCATAGACACTAACTCCATGTGTGAAGGACTGAACTCAAAAATTTAACCCTGTCCTCCACAAGTACCTAACTCAGCAAAAGGTTCTGGCTAGTCAAGTCAGAAAACTGGATAACATTTATTTATTTTCCCTTTCTTCTCAAACACTTTCTATGTCTAATGAATCACCGAACACCATGACTTATATCCATTGAATTTCTCAAATCCATTGTCAGCTTGATCTTTTTATTCTCAGCATAACCTTGCTAATCTAGGTCATTGTTATTGCTGCCCTGGACCATTGCAATATACCTCCAAATCATTCTTCCTGTCAGTTTTATTGCTCACCTCTAAGCCATCCTCTCCCCTGTGGACAGGATGCTCTTCCTCAAATTCAAATTTGATAGCATTCTCTGCTGATTTAAACAAGAAAACAAACAGAACAAAATGTTTCCACATGGAAATATAATCTCCAAATAGCTGAGTTTACAAAATTTATGACCTGTTTCTGCATACCTCTCCATATTCATGTCTCCCTACACCTGCCTTCTTACTTTCTCTTGCTATCTCTATCACATTTGGGTCTTTGCAAGCAATATTTTATCTTCCCAAAAGACTCTGATTCATTGAGAAATATATCCTTCCGTAAGACTCTAGGACTGGATTGCAGTTCTTCTATATTTTATTCCATAGAACTTAGCCATATTACACTCCTTACCACTATGTATGGTAAATTGCTTATTTGTTGCTCTCTTCCAGCATTAGGTGGTAATCACCTTGGAAGATCTGTGTTTTATTCTGTACTATGTTTTCCATAACATTTAGCATAGTGCCTGACACATGATTGGTTTTCAATATATTTATTTCATGAATAAATTTATAAAATATTATAGAGATGTGGAGTAAAATTTAATATAAAATATTTGTTTTTATAATCATTATTGATGTTCATAATATCAGAAAACCAAAAAAGGCCTAGAACTAGATGCCCAAATAATGGTGCAATAGCATCTTTATCATAGTAATTATGTAGTTTATTTTAATCTGCCTGAATAATAGTCAAAATGATGAGATTTTGTTCTGGTTGTTCTAATGACCAAATTGGGTTCTTTCCATCTGTTGATTATGAAAAACTCAGTTGTAAAATTAGAGAAAATAGCTTGACAAGAACACTGTAATATTAGAAACAACTATTAATAATGGTGCTATGTCTTTGGCAGGATAGGTTAAATAGATACTATCAAACCTTTACCTTGAAACAACAACGATACATCATATTTTCCTTAATAATCCATGATATTTTTCCCATTTGTTTGATGAAATGGAGATGAAAACTCAAGTAGTATGTAATTTCCATGTCTTTCTTATTTCTGAGATAAATATTACAGAATAACAACAACAAAAAGTTTTGTTAAGTTCCTCGCTTTAGTTCATTCAATTTTCTAGCATCTGGCATATTTTTATAAGTTTAGAAGAATTCTTTAGATTTAGGTAAATTATAGTTGAATTGTAATATTTATTTGCTTATCTTTATGACTTCATATAACATTCTTTTTCTTTTCCTTTTTTTCTTTACTGCAATCTCCATAATAAAGACCATTTTAAAGTAAAGTAATTTTTTCTAGAAACTTGTTTGTCTAATAAGTTTCCTAGGAAATATAATTGAAGTTATCCCTACCTGATACACAATCATATTTAACACAAAAATATTTATAGTTTTTTTAAAAAAGTTATCACTGCACAGTATACTGAGATATTTATTTAAAATGATTAAGATAAAAATGATGGGAAATTTTTAAAAAATTATTGATTTTTAGAGAGAGGAAGGGGGAGGGCAAAAGAAAGAGAAACATTTATATGAGAGTGAAACATCCATCGGCTCCCTTCTGCACTTCCCCTACCCGGGACAGAGCCTGCAACCAGGGCAAATGCCCTGACAGGGAATCAAATGGTGACCTCCTGATTCATGGGTTTATGCTCAACCACTGAACCACACCGGCTGGGCAATCTATATATGTATTTCTTAAGTTATTATAAAATTATTCCCTTTTATGATAAAAGAGTGTTATTTGGTATTTAGGTTGTGGAAGACAAAACTGCTATAAACTTTTTCTATGGTGTAAAAATGTTTCACCTTTGTTTTCTGTAGGCTATTTGGGGGTTTGAATGGCTAACAAAAGCAATATGATTGAAAATATTGAATTCCAGATATAAAAATAGCCAAATCTAATTTCCATATGGTTTAAATATTATTTAAAGTATACCCTTACATAATATTTCATAAAGTTATGAAATATTAAACTTTTACATCAAGACCACACTACTGCCAAATTTGAATGTTCATGGGTTTCATATGTGCCATACAAATAAAACTTAAATACTTAAAAAACAATTTTTATTCTTTACATTGTTATATAATAAAAATTTAGTATGAATAAGTAGATGTTAAAGATTTTTTTGACATTCAAGATGCTTTACAGTATGTTGTTTCACATTATGCATGTGCCTGTATAATCTGATGTAACTATTTAGATCCACTGCTCATATTTAGAATGTTTATCAGTGGTATAAGGCAAATGTGTCTTAAGTATATTCCCTCCTAACTATCTCACACATATTAAAATGTATTTTTTATAATCCAAGAGTAGCATACTTTCATATTACAGTACCTTCCAAGCTAACATACACAATGTGACACTATACACGGTTCTCCAAGAGAGGTGGTATGGTTTTTATGAGTATCAAATTTTTACAATAGTAAAAGTTGACTAAGCATGTCTAGTAGAGCATAACCCTTATTTAAATTTCCTTAACCATCAAATACATTTTAGATACATTTTAAATACATTTTAAAAAATAGTATTATCAAGCTAAGCATTATTTTGTTATCATAACTTATTGAAAATGCCACTATTTTTTGGTCTGTCATAAGAGTCAGTAGAGTTTTACACATTATTAGAATGGTGCTTTATGTTTATGATTCCTAGTAATATTAAAATTGTCATTCTTAATTATTATTGCTATGCTACAGAATTGTATTAACTGCTTTAAATACAATTTCGAGTGGGTAGAAGTGGAAGAGAGTATAGGGGGATAAATGGTGATGGGAAAAAGAAATGAAATGCAATTTAAATATAAATAAATAAGTAAATACATTCTTTATTTTTACTCCAATTACAGAAGTTGAGATTTATTCAGGGGACAAAAATAGTATGTTTAATACAGACTATATTTAGCTTACTGAATTTTTTAAAAATAGACATCTGACAGTAAGAATTAGTTTTATTATCTATAGTTATACTCAATATGAGCTACAGATAATATTCTTCTGAGTTGTGGTTTTCTAGCAGCAGACACAAATTCACACAGAAAGTTTCATGAAAGTTTTCCATATTGTCTCTACTAGGCAGAATATGCCCATCAAAATATTTTCATATGCACTATATATAGTGCCCAGGAGAGTTATTTCAGTATATATACTTCCTTTATTTGAGTGCTAATATTGCATTTTAAGGGATTCACTGCAGACTTTGCATAGCTTTAACTATAATAATAACAGTGTAATATGCAAATCAACCAAAGGACCGAACAGCAGAACGACCATCTGGACAACCTTCCGGATGACACACTATGACACACACTGGTGTCAGGCCAGCCAAGGCTGGTGCGATGCGATTGGTTGGGGGGCCTGCCATCGCCCCATGGCTCAGGTCACCCTCTGTGGGGTGATCATTGGGGGGCTCCATGGAACTGGGGAACTGGGAGGAGGTGTATGGTGGCAGACGCAGGAAGCTCCAGGCCAAGGCGGGTGCAGGAGCGGGGTGAGGCTGTGAGGCAGCAGGGGCTGTGAAGGCCTACCCTTGCAAGAATTTCGTGCATTGGGCCTCTAGTCACTTTATAATGTTTGTGCCCATTTTGTCCTCAGGCGTGTTGTTTTGTTGTCAGCTTTCCACTTTGAGGCTTAATACTGGGACGCTGAACACCACTAGACAAATTGCCCCTGGGAGTAAGGATGCATTGCGTCATCAGCTCTGCTTCAGTGGCCCATCTGGAAAATCAAGTTCTTCTGTTTAAAATTAGTAGGAGTTTTAGATGTTGGTTTCCTTAGCAGTATTTGAAGCAAGCTGTTAGCTGTTATTCCTTTTATCTCTTAAAATGTTTTTTATTCTTTAGTTTACCATTACATAAATAACTGGTGCGGTGCTTTTATATAAGACAAACTGTGCTAAGATCAGAGGATAAAACTGAGGTGGAATTTCTGGAAGAACAGAAACATCTGACTCAAAGTTAACACATGAAAGCATGCAGTTAATGATGGTAGTGATGGTTTCCTCTGGTTTTATTTTATTGCTTGTATTTTACTTGTTTTAGTTTAAATTGACTGAAATTTATTTCACAGCAATTATGAATTATGAATTATGAAGTGAAGCTGCTGCAGTACAATATCAATAGCTAAAATAAATACAATAAGTCTTTTATTTTTTTCAATCAGTCATGGAAACAGCAGCTATGTTAAATTTTAATCTGTGCAATATAAAACACAAGCAATGAAACAATCTTGCTCAAAAGTGGAAGACTCGCCCAGGTGGCATGGCTCAGTGATTGAGCATAGACCTATGAACCAGGAGGTCACGGTTCGATTCCCGATCAAGGGCACATGCTTGGGTTGTAGGTTCCATCCTCTATGTGGGGCATGCAGGAGGCAGCTGATCAATGATTCTCTCTCATCATTGATGTTTCTATCTCTCTCTCCTTCTCCCTTCCTCTCTGAAATCATTGGCTATTTCAAAATTCACTTAGATTATATACCAATGAAATTTTAAAGATGTATTAATATATAAGTAGAACTTTTTTGTTGTTGAACTAATTTATTATATTCTTCTTTTGGATATTAAATTATCAAATATTTGCATGGATCATTTTACTATATTAACATTTAGATGAGCTTTTGCCCTTCTGATATTAATCTTTACTTTCCACAGCTCACTTAACATTTTATGGAAACCCTAACATGCAAGCTGAGCTCTCCTAGCTCCAACCCAGAACCAATCTTGAGAATTATAGCCAGGACATTAGAAATTCAGGGTATCCCTTGAAAACCCCCACTTGCCAATCCCTGCTGTCCTGATCCAGTTGTGAGAGCCAACTCAGGTTAGTGTTCTTTTTTTTGCTGTTCAGCCCACCAATTGTGGGCCCTTCACTGAATGTTTCTCAGTTTCACTAACCCCTACTCCTAGGGGCTATTTTCAGTTCTATGTAGTACATCTGACATGCAGTTAGAATTACCAGATTTAGAAAAATAAAAAAACCCAAACACACCCAGTCAAATGAGAATTTCAACTGAACAAGTAACTTTTTTTAGTAAGTATGCTCCATGCAGATTTATGGGACATGTACTAAAATAATTAATAATAATAATAATAATAATAAAATTTTGAGCTGATCTTCTAATTTAGTTGGGTATTCTGTACTTTATCTGGTAACCCTACTTTGGTATGTGTCTAAAGATATGTGATGTGTTTTACATATATTTTTTCAAATTTCCATGACAACTCAGGAAATAGGCTTTAGCACTCCTATACTAAAGATAAAGATAAAGGAGATTTAATTATTATTTTCTTTCCCCCAGGTACACAAAAATTTTAATAGAAATGGAGCAAAGTACAGGGACGATGTACTTGGTTTCTATCCAACCACAGGGTTCAAATTGTATCTCTGGCTTCTACTAATAAATATCTGTGGAATTTTGAGCAGCTTAAGCTCTTTAAGCCTCAGTATCCTTGTCACCACCTGTTGATGACGATCATATTTCCCTAGAGAGCTATCATAATGAAAGTGAAGTGCTGAGCTCAGAGCCAGTCCTTAGTGGTTAATAAATTTTAATTAATATTATTCACACAGCACAATGGGCTTAAAGTGATTAATCCAAAGGCTATTGGTCAGTACTTTTTTTTTTTAATCCTCACTCATGGATATGTTTTTATTGATTTGAGAGCAAGAGGAAGGGGGAGAAAGGAGAGAGAGAGAGATAGATAGATAGATAGATAGATAGATAGATAGAGACATCTATGTGAGAAAGAAACACTGATCAGTTGCCTCCTGTACATGTCCCAGTGGGGGATTGAACCCGCAACCTGTGTATATGCTCTGACCAGAATCAAACCAGCTACCTTCTAGTGTATGGGATGACACTCCAACCAACTGAGCCACATCGGCCAGCCCTGGTCAGTACTTTCTGAGGCATATACTGACCACACAACAATGCTAAATAATAATAATAATAATGTTACATTGAATAATTGTACTTGTTGGTTAAATACATATTTAACAATGATATTATTATTATGTACAAATAGTATTACTCAAGGGCTCAGTTATTTTTATTATGACATATTCACTTTATTTTAACAAATTAATTTTTCCGACATGGTATATTTCCCTGAATGCTAAAGGACACATAGAAGACACTATAGCACTTGGTACCTGGGTCAGTATTTTGTTACTACTTTTACTAGCTCACATATCCAAGGTTTTTCCCCAAGCTGCTTGTCTTGCTGTTAGTCTCTGACCTCTGGGACTATTAAAATTGCTTGCTTCCTGCCTTAGTTCTCAGAATATCACTGCTTCCAATTTGTCTCTCATCTTCAAAAATAAAAAGTCAGTTCTTTAGAATTTAGGGCACATGACAAGTCAATAGGTTCCAAATGGTAAAATACAACCCTTTATGTGAAATAAATATAGGGTGGGCAAAAGTAGGTCTACTAGTATGTTGTCAGTATAGGAAACACGGTTTATTCCTGTATTATTTTTTATTTATTATTATATTTATTATTATTAACATACCTTTGCCCACCCCTGTATCAAAAATATTTCATGAAAGCCTTTTTTGGTGTTCAAAATATATGGGTGGTGTTTTTATTTTTCCTTTGTTTCCCATCTCTTGATTTCCTCCGTTTGTGCTTCACAAAATCCAAGTTACTAACAGCCTGACTTCTAACCAAGGGGCTTGCATTATATTTAGGTGCACTGTTTTCTTAAAATGAAATAAGCGATGGAAGAAAACAGATAGATAATTATAATTCTGACACAAAACCAAATTAGTCACATTAATCAATGTACCAGTCCCATCAGCCCAGAAACATATTGCAATATTCCCCGTATAAAAGCAAAAACAATCATTTCACTTCAGAGTAAAGCTCTTTGAGAAAGTTGATCCAAGCTGCAATTCTAATTCC
The DNA here is from genome assembly GCF_000412655.1 of Myotis brandtii. Classification (NCBI taxonomy): domain Eukaryota; kingdom Metazoa; phylum Chordata; class Mammalia; order Chiroptera; family Vespertilionidae; genus Myotis; species Myotis brandtii. The sequence goes on along the minus strand of NW_005353896.1, from coordinate 396,641 downwards.
TTGCCTCCCTTTTGTGTGTGTGTGTGGAATATTCATTAAGGTTTTTGTTCCCACCGTTCCTTCAAAATATCACATCTTAGACACCAGTAACCTTCATATTTCCAAATCCACAGACCTTTATATACAATTTCATATAGTTTTCATTATACTCATTCCATAATTGATACAGTTAATAGTTCCTTCCTTGAATGTTTTCTTCATTTGGTCTTGGGGAAATATTATGTACTAATTGTTCTTCTAATTCATTGGCTACTTGTTATCTCTGTTGGTTGCTCTTCTTCCTCCTGACATCTAACCTTGGAGTACTCAGACACCTGCTCTGTCTACAACCTCCATAGATGATATAATCCTGTCCCATGGCTCTTAATACCATCTTCATGCTGTTAGGTATCAAATTTATCTCTAGTCTCTATCTCTCTCTTGAATTCCAGACTTCAGTGTGGAATAGCTAAGAGAAAATATTTAGTCAGTGCATTTTGTTCTTTGTGAAATTTGAAGTTATTACTTTGTATCTGACAAGTCTTTTAAAGTATTATATTTTTACTATGCTTTTAATAAAACATAATTGATTAATTAATTCTAATGTCTGACTGAAGTTAAGATTTACAAATGTTATAGTTTTTCCAAATACAGAATGCATTTGGAAAAACATAGAAAACAAATCACATTATTTCCAAGTATATGGATCCAATAAATAGGATTTTTCATTTTTCAATGAGCGCCCTTATACTACAAAAACATTAGTTGTTCCCCTCTTCACTGTGATAGAGTATTTTGAAGCACTTAGTCAAACATATTTTAGTTTTATAGCTATTTCATAGATGTAGCCCTTTGGGGATCTGGTTTCTTCTTCTCCTTCCACTGTCACTGATGGTAAAATATAGCTGCACTCTGAAATGGTTTTGCAAGTGATCTTATGTACACTTTAAATTGTCCCATAATGTAATTCTTCCTTTTCTAATAAATTACACTAATGCATATATGTTTTTTCACCTACATTTATATTTTATCTGGTAAACTATAAGTACTATAACAGGAACACTCAAGCTAACATTTATTGTTTCATTTCTTGTAAAACAAGCCCTCACCTATTTCCTAAGGGGGAATGAAAAGACTTGAAGTAATAGAACATTAATGTCATCATGACAGCGATAAAATAAATCCAAAGGGATTTGAACCCTCGCCCTTTTGCAAAGTCATCAAAATGTCCCAGCTAGGTTAATTATGATAATGTACCACAATAATTATAGAACCAGAGGGTAAGGATTTTTTTCTTTACTCTAGAAACCACATGAACTATTAGTTGTCAGAAAATATAATTATAATCCTGATAAGAATTGGATTAGATGGGCCAGATAACAGACTTTCACACACTTACACTTCTGTCTACATGTCATGATGTCTAATTTTAGTCTGTTCTCTATCCTTACCTCTGTAACATTAATCAGGCAGGTATCAGCGTGCTAACATGTTAAAATTATAAGTTTGCAACCAAGTGCATTTCCTAAGTATATTTAATGAGTGCTTTCAGTAATTCATAGTGAAAGCAGCCTGGTAAGTGGATAATACAAGGAAATGAAAGTTAATAATCTTGAGTCATAGTTAATCTTTGTTCTTCCACCTATTAGCTCCAATTCCCTTTTCTTCTATGGCCCACACTTTCCTCCTCTAAAAAAAAAAGTGTTAGATAATGTCATCATTTCAGCATTTTTTTTTATTCTAAGAGAATTCATATATTTTGTTCTTCATCAGTGTAATGGTACCATTCATGTTAAAAATACCTTTAGCTCTTATTCTTTGAGTATATTTAAGAAATCTCTTATTAAGATATGTGTTGTCATGAAGTCCTAGAATATTATTCTTTAAGTTGAAATATATAACAAAAGTAGATTCAAGTGTAACTTGAAAATTAATTTCTTGGTGAAGGGATTTGCATAAAATCTATATAATGATACAGGCACATGTTAAATTCCTATACAGAGATTTAGCAAAAGAAGCCCTAGGTCTCCACTTACACTTTCTTTTTGAATTTCCTCAGTTTTTCTATTGCCTTTTGGAAACATATAATAATTCCAGAAAAGAAAAATCAAGGAATACACAAAAAATACAAATATATCATTTTAAAAATAAGTAGGGTTAAAATATTATTTAATTGATTACTTTATTATTTGCGTCATATATAACTAAACAAAATAGAAATGTACCTGTTAAAGATTAAATATAACTAAATCAACTTCACATTATACATATTAAAATTTGTTATTATTGAGTACATTTCTAGTGGTATAATGAAGTCATGGCAATGTACATGAAACACCCATCCCTCAGTGTGTGTGTATGTAAATATATCTCCCAAATAATTCAAATCAGAAAGTTCATTGCTCTAGACATATGAAAAATATGTAATTTTTAGCAATTATTATTATAATTTACTATACATAAAAATGCTTATTTTTAAATGGTCTCAATTATTTCAGTAAAATCTTGTGCACTAAGAAATGATGGCTTTGTATTTAGTTTAATCACACCTGCTGAGTGGTACAAAAATCAGGAACTGTTTTATTTTTTGGAACTGAAATCTTAATAATATATTTTTGTTTCATTTTAATAAATCATTTCTTTTGTTGTAAAGTGCATTACAATGTAAATGAATAAATAATAAATAAATTACATGAAAATAGCAGCAGGAATGATGCTGTGAAGTTACTTAGAAGTATATTAATTTTTTTGTTTTCATGATATCAAAGTAGTATAAAATAAAAGTGACTTGCATCATAGCATGTATTTCTGACCAAAGCATGTTAGGAAACATTAAACCTTTTAGAGGGGCTCTGAAGAAATAAATTACCACCAGAAGAAAAAACACAGAAGCATGTTAATTGCCTCAATTTTGCAGGTTATTTCTTTGAAAATGTAATCGATTAATTTGTTAAGCCTGAAAGTTAAATAGTTGCACATTATGTGGTAAAAACCAAATTTAATGTTAGATAAAAATAGATTGAAGTGGTTTGTACTTAGTAGAGGAAAAATTGGGATATTTTTATGGAAAAAAGGAATGCAATTTCCTGTCATTGATAAGGTATATTTCAATATGTCAGTAAGGGAGGTATTTTTATATCCCCATTTTACAGATAAGAAAAAAATGTAGGAAATTTTAATAACTTTCCTAAGGTTATAACTATAGAAAGATTAACATTGGACATAAAATGGTAATCACATATGAGAGGAAGACTGTGTAACTGTGAATGGCTACCCTTGATGTAGTCCAAGAGGAGCTCTGAGTAGAGCCCCCAGAGAGCATAGCACCCAGAAGATGCTTTACAACAGTAGGAGATATCCAGAGGGGTCCTGGAACAATATCTTCCTCTATCTCACATGACGCTCTTATTGGATTTTGGCTTATTTTTCTGCTTTAGCTGTTCTGGTTTCACTGATAAATCGAGTTTGATTTCATCAGTTTCTGTATCACTGAGATAGTGCTGCAAGGATGCCATTACGTGCTGCTAAGTTGAATTTGACATTCACCAAATTATTGCTTGGATGAATAACTGATGGATATGTTATATTGATATTTTAACTTGTATTACTATAGGATAGCGGAAGGAATGCACATATGGACCTGTGTGTTATTTGGGTAAGATTTTAAGTTCACTTTCCGAGATAGAATTGAGGTTAAAGCAGGAACAATCAAAATGCATAGAGGTTCTAATTCTAATTAACAAATATCTAACATATACCACAGCTTCTGTTTTGTAAGTAATCTCCAACACTGCAACTAAAGATACCAATTTGAACACCATTTAATGTTACCACAGAATAATGTTTTCTTTATTTTTGTCAAGAAGTCAAATTATAAGCGATTTTAAATACAGTCAAACCTCGGATCTCAAATGTCTCCCATATTGAACAATTCGGTTCTTTCTTGCCCAATATGTTCATGGAGATGGACAGGGATGTTTTGCTTGTCAAACAAAACTTTGGTTCTGGACCCTGCAACCCTTTCCTACTGATACCTGTATGATCAGTCATGCCTCTCTCAGATGAAAACAAAGGAGAAAACATGCAAGTATTACTTTTCTCACATTGTTAACATCTCAGGAAATTGTGCTGTGAATATTTTTGTGTTTTTTATTTTGTTGTTGCTTATTATTATTAAATACATACAGTAAGAAGGTTAGTGATAGTAGCAAAGTGAAAAGGAAAGTTGAGAGAACAATGATAGAGCTTAGACATGTACTATATATAAGAAAGGTTAAAACAGAGAATCATTTGTGGGTCTGGCTTTTTAAAAAAATTTATCCTTCATATTAATCCTTTGTAGCCTTTTTTACATCAACTAAAACTATTTTATTATTTTCACTTTTGTATGAGTTTTCAGAGGAAATCCTGCAGTGTATAATCTCTTACTCAACTGGATTAAATTAGAAATCCACAGCAAAATTTCTAGAAATTATCCCAGCAAATAACTACTAAATATTTTAGTGACAAAATAAAACATCACATAGAAAAATTCAAAATTATTTTGAACCTAATCATATGAAACATATGTTATATACTTGACATTATTTAAGGAGAATAATTTATTAACACATTTTATAAACCATGAACTTGGAAACTAATTTTTCTGAATGGTAATTGTAACTCCTAGTTCTACTGTTTTTACTTTCTTAATGTATCATATTTGGTTAATGTGTAAGTAGAAATCTTCTTATTGACATTTGAAATGAATAATTCTTTGTTGTGAAGCTGTCCTATGCATTATAAGGTGTTCAGCAACTTCCCTGGTTTTTACCTTAGTAGCAACCACACTCCCAGTCATGACACTCAAAAACCACTGCAGACATTATTCTCTGGACTGAGAACCACAGAGTTAGATTTCTAAATCTAAAACTTTTTTAAGAATATATTTTTATTGATTTTAGAGAGGAAGGGAGAGGGAGAGAGTGAAATAGAAACATCAATGATGAGAGAGAACCATTGATCAGTTGCCTCCTGTACACCCCGTAATGGGGATCAAGCCCATAACCTGGGCATGTGCCCTTGACCATAATTAAACCTGGGAGCCTTCAGTCTGCAGGCCGGCGCTCTATCCATTGAGCCAAACCAGCTAGGGCTCTAAATCTAACACTTAACTTTGTTTCCATTGGAGTTTAGTTAACCATTCTAGGCTTTTATAAGTATGCTGATATCTTGTTATATCTTGTTAAACTCATCAACTAACATGATATCTGTAAAGTTTACTTTAATCTTCTGGTTTATAATCTTGCTTATATGAATTTAGCATAATAATTAAAATGTGTCAACCTCCATTTATTTCCCATTAATCAGAAAAGGAGGTGAGGATTAAGCACTCTATTTTATTGTGTCAAAGAGTCTACTCTCTCATCTGTCACTATCTGAGTGCCATAAACAAAACATTTACCACATTTGATATGCAGAGTTCTCCATTGTGACATGAGAAAATATAATGTCCTTAATGACTTCAATATGCAAAATATGAAGTCCTTTAGAAATTATAATAATCAATAATTTTAAGAAATCTTCCTTAAATTATTTATAATCTCTATAAGAAAGAATTAAAAACATATTTAATGATTTCTTATTGAATATAGCCTTTAGGGAGAGAACTGAATAAGATATTAAGTAATTCTAATTCAGATCTAGAAATAAGATGATCCTTCTTAAGCAGAAATTTAAATTGATGTTGAGAAGGCATAAGATATTGCACATCAAGATATTGCACAACCTGCCCGGCCCAAGTGGCTCAGTGGTTAAGCGTAGACCCTTGAACCAGGAGGTCACGGTTCGATTCCCAGTCAAGGCCCATGCCAGGGTTGGGGGCTTGATACCCAGTGTGGGGTGTGCAGGAAATGGCCAATCAATGATTCTTTGAATCATCAATGATTCTCGCTCATCATTGATGTTTCTATCTCTCTCTCACACTCTCTCTTAAATCAATAAAATACACTTAAAACAGATATTGCACAACTTTAAATAGTATAATAGTCTATGTACCTCATAAAAATTTACATTTATTATTCATACTAGCCTTTAGAGATTCTCATTCAACCATTAACTACATAGTAGTTAAGTATATATACCCAAGTCAGTACTTTAATGAGTATCCAATATAATCACAATTTTTTTTTCTCCCAAGAAGCTAGTTTAGTCTAGTTTAGGAGGCTCAGGATACAATGAAAGATAGTAAATGGACAAGGCACAGTCAATAATTTCTATGAGAGTGAAAAGGTAGTCTGAAGCAATTACAACTCTAGGAATTAAAACTCTGCTTAATGAAACATGTAGCTTCTGATGACCTTAAAAATATAGTAGGGCTTGTATCATTTAAAAGGGTAGGAGTAGATGTCCTAAACAAGGCACATAGCAGGAACAAGGCTAAGCTTGAAATCTTTGGCATTCATGAGATAACTGTCCTAGCAAGCAGCCAGGTGTTGTTGGGGAAAATGATTTGCAGCGAGATTAGAGAGGCCTCTAATGCCAGATGGAAGAATTTTAACTTTATACACAGTGGATTAGTATCATTTTTTTAGAATTACATCATACAAGTATTTTGCAACATGGAGTAAAATAAATTTCAAATGGGAATTGGAAAAGAAAACCAGAATGATATTTCTATCAACATTCCTTTTAATATGAGACAATATCACAGATTGACTCAATGCATCCGTTAATTGGTGAGTTTCTATAAGCACTGCTTTTAACATAGATTTCCAAATTTCTACTTTTTCTCATTCTAATTCACATAAGGTATTCCACTGTATAAAATTCATTTTTGTCCTACAAATACAGTTATGAAAAAGCCTATTTTCTGTACATATACTTTTTATATTTAGAAAATATATTAGAATATATATTCAAACCGATTATTTTTTCCTGACTCTTGCAGACATATTACACTATTTGTAACATATGAGGGAAAATATGTTATTTGGTAAGTTTTCTGATGATTTTAATCAGCCATATGACTACTCTAGTGGAAAATGGCTTAGATAAACATAAGGAGCTTTGTAGCTTCTGTCCAGCACATGTCACCTAAAATTTCTGAGCAAACCTATTAGGGAAAAAATTCCATAAAATGGAAAACTGTACTCTAAGGTCAACCCCACCACCATCTTGCCTTTGGTTTCCCTGAGCAGGTGTGTGGTTCTTTATGTTATCGGGTACCACTGTTCCCATGCTTAAGAGAGTGAAAAGATACATTTCTACTCTTTTCTAAACCAATGAACATTAAGAACTTTCAGGTTAAAAGGCATGCTCACAGTAATTTTATTTCTCAAGCTACACATCTATTTCCATACAAACTCTGTCTTAGATTGCTAAAGTGCTCTGTGGTATTTTGGAAACTTTATCAGAAAATATTTTCCATAAAAGTTCTTTGATGATCTCTTTCAGGCATGCTGATGCAAGGAATTGAAATTCACTACATAGTAAAACACAAAATCAGCTAAAGTACAAAAAGAATAAATATTTAAAATGTTCCTGTGCTTTTAATGAAGTCTACACCAAGCACCCAGCAAAGCTCAGCAAAACAAAACAAACAAAACAAAATAAGAACAATTACAACAATGGCCACTTACCCATATTTTGCAAAATTTGCCCAGTGTTTCATTATGGATCTACTCAAAATTTCTTCAGATTTTGTGTAATTTACTCTTCTTTCCAGAGGTAAACCAAAGACAAATTCAATTTCATAACCATGCATCACTCCCATCCATTCAGGCCAAGGAAGTTTGGAGGATCGGTGTTCAAAATAGTAGAAAAAGGCATTATTTCCCAAATCTGAGAACTTTTTGGTGAACTCCAAGGCAGGGCATATGAAATTGTAATCCCCAACAACATCATCCAAGGCCTCACGGTACTTTTCAGCTCTTTGATCATCTAACCAGTCCATGTAATGGAAAAGGATGGATTCCCTTCCAAATTCACTCACTCCTCGAAAAAATATTTTTAAACTTTCTTGAAATTCTTTTCTAGTGATGATACTGTTGTTATCTTTGCTGAAACCAGGGGCACCATATACTAAAAACGCTGTGCCTTCATCTTTATTAACACCCACCAAGATCTGGGTTTTTTTGAACTGTCCAAGTTGGAGTAGTGTGTCTGGCATGTCAGTGAGAAAATCACCATCCACAGTTGGGCCAAAACTTACTGACAAGAGAGTATCATAGGGGACAACAAATACTTCATTCAGAAGAATTTCCTGGGGGTCTTTATTTCGAAGGCATTTGATGATCTCCGTCTCATTTTCTCTAAAGCAACCAATAAATTTAGCTAAGGTCAATGTTCTGTTCTTAGCTTCATCAAGAGATGTTACTGCCCAAGGGGCATTAGCAGACCCACTTTGCAGAATTGCTCTGGTAAACAATGGGTGGCTTCTAGGGGAAAGTAGGTGAAGGCTAACTGAAGCTGCCCCTGCACTTTCTCCGAAGAGAGTTACACTTTTAGGATTTCCACCAAAGGCTGCTATATTTTTTTGGACCCAGTGAAGTGCCAACTGTTGGTCAAACAAGCCCATGTTCCCTGGTGCCTCTGAATTTCCTGGTAAAGCTAAAAATCCTAGGGCACCCACCCTATAGTTCATTGAAACTACAATAACTCTCTCAACTCGTGCCAGGAACTTGCCATCATAAACAGGTAACGATGATGTTCCAGTTTGAAAACCACCCCCGTAAATCCATACCATTACAGTAGCATTTTTTGGTTTAGGTACTGGAATCCATACATTCAGATATAAACAGTCTTCACTGAGGTCAGTATTTGGATTCCACATCTCGGATCCAAGGAAGCCTGGAAAACTTTGATCTGTGTTCTGATAGCAAGAATTTGCATATTTTGTGGCATTCCAAATATTGGACCACTTGGCCAAGGATTGTGGCTTTTTGAACCGAAGTCTACCAAGAGGTGGCTGTGCATAGGGAATTCCAAGAAAGGCTGTTACTGTGCCCCCAAGAACTGACAAGTTCATCCCTCTGACTTTACCATTCTTGGTTGTAATGATGATGTCTTCTTCAGTGTGTGATTTCCCAATAAGCATCCAGAGCAGAAGAAACATAAAAAGAAGTTGGGTGCATACGATTGTACCCTTGCTCTGCATATTGGTTTCTGAAAGAGAGGTAAGTAGGAAGTTTTAACAGCCTTATGCATCTGGCATTATGTTTTATTGATAATAACAAACTAAAATGTAGTGCTTCTAATTAATCATACAAATGATGAAAACTAATAAATCTTGGACCACTACAAAGGTTTATGTAAAAAAAAAAACAGATAGGAAACAGTTGGAAATATTTTAGTTTTCAATTTCAAAAACAAATAGTGGAATGAAAAGCAGACACTATTTCATTTTGAAAAATTCATTATAAAACTTTTGCAAGGAAGATTTAGTATTTTATAGGGGATATTTATTTCAAGCATGTATATATACTTCTTACCATACATAGCCCCACCATAAGTGGCATTTAGCGGTAGTCTATTTATTACAGATAAAATTTCTACCTTGGTTAGAGGAGAAAATACAAGCCCATGTATTCTCTGAAATATGTACATGCTGGCTGGTTCTTGACAGAAATGTGGATTAGGTTAAGAAGCTTTAAGGAACCTTAGTCTTTTATTGTCTTTTTTCAGTTTCCATGATCCCTTCTGTGGTCTTTTTTGCTTAGTGGGTTCTTCCTCCATTCAATCTCAGTCTATGCTCAGAAGAGATTTTGGACAATCTATTCATTGCCTGTTAAGTAACATAAAATAGTTGCCTTTTATCCTATATAGTATGAAAACTAACAAATCTGTTATCATTATAAGACCTATATAAGAAAAATTGGAAGTAGAGTTCTATGTATATACTAGAGGCCTGGTGCACGAATTCATGCACCAGTAGGGTCCCTCAGCCTGGCCTGTGGGATTGGGCTGAAACCGGATCTCTGACATCCCCCGAGGAGTCCCGGATTGTGAGAGGGCAGAGGCCAGGCTGAGGGACCCCACCAGCACATGATCAGGGTTGGGGAGGGACACAGGAGGTTGGCCAGCTGGGGAGGGGCCGTGGGAGGTCTCCAGGGCATGTCCGGCCCGTCTTGCTCAGTCCCGATCAGCCAAACCCCAGTAGCAAGCTAACCTACTAGTCGGAGCGTCTGCCCCCTGGTGGTCAGTGCACATCATAGTGACCGGGCGACTATCTGCCCTCTGGTGATCAGTGCACATCATAGCGAGTGGTTGAGTGGCCTTAGCATATCATTAGCGTATTACAAAATGCTTTGATTGGTTGAACAGATGACCAGACGACCAGACACTTAGCATATTAGGCTTTTATTATATAGGATACCAGTTAATTTCTCTGAAATTATATAATCAGGAGGTCTTCTCTACCTGAATTATAATGTCAATGGAGAGAACCAGTTGCTAATATAGCACATGGGAGAAGATGCTGATTTAGAAAAAATTTTATACTCAGGGATTATTCAATATCTGTTAATTTGATTTATTAAAGTATGTGCGACTAGTGAGGTTAAATGTGTTAGCATGGTCAATATAAGCCTAATTCACCTTCATGTTACCTATTGGAGAGTGTTACATACAATATTCTTAAATCTAAATTTTAATACTAAAATATGCATTTGTCCACATACTTATTGTTAGTATAAGCAAATATTTTTATATATAGCTGCAGTAATTTATTTAAATAAGCATTATTTTGTCCTTTTCATAATCTGTTATTCTCAAACTTAACTTGTTGCTCTGTAGTTTTACCATTAAGAGATGTTTATATTTTTAATATATGCCATCACATGATTAAACATTCTAAAGAGAAATAATTGAAGGTGGCTATGAAAATGTTAGTCTATATCTCTAAATCCTTATTAATAATTAAAATATTCAATAAGACACAATTGTTCTCTTATTAATTCTGGTACAAATTGACTACTATCACATTATATAAATACTTTGAACATTAAGAATACTTAACATGTTTATCATAAAAACTGGTGTGAATTTTCATCTAAGTACAACTAATTATCTGAATTTAGATCAGTTAACTTATTGTAATAATGTATAACATTTGAAAGAAAGGCAGAAATTATTGTTTGGAACTACAAAAGGAAATGAATGATGGGAGTGAGAAAATCTGAAAGATAAGTACCATAGTATTCAAAGTTTATAAAATGCTCCAGGATATAAAAATCTACTGGAAATTTTGAGAAAACATTATAAACTTTTAAAAATATAACTTTCAAAATAAAAAAGGTAAAAAGACATTTCCTTCATTTTGCATTTTTATTTCAATTTTAAAAGTAGTATCAGAATTCCTTGACCAATTTTCAAAAGAAAATTGTAATGTTACAGTAGAAGATATGGGTGTTAGAAAATGATTGCTATAAAGAGCAATATATACCCACATATGTTCCATAATTGAGTATCAACCAAATTTTCAAAATAATTGGCCTGAAAGGACTTCTTAAAGAATGGTCAAGCAAATATTGGTAATAGTTTTTTCTGAGTATAATTTTCCAGTATTTTAAATAGTTATAATAGAATATATATTTCTTTATAAAAATTATAGCTCTTAAAATAGTGGTAAAACAGCTACTTGGATAATATGATCTAGCACATACACTGTTAAAGTGAATTTGGTCAAGTTAAAACAACTAAGCCTTTATACCAAACCTAGAAAGCTTGTTTTGTTGCAGGCTAAGTGAAGTGGGGAACTGAGGCAGTCTATTTATAAATAGACTATACCACTGTCTTTCAGAGATTCTTCAGATACACATGAGGTACTAAAAGGATGTATGCAGATAGAAGAATCTTTATTAGGTGTCAGCAACATAAGATCTGTATCCTCAGCGGGAAGAACATTCACAAACTTTTCATTATGTAAATAATTTGAACGTTTAATATTAGAGAGATATCTTGAGTCTCTTTGAAAGGTGAATTTGTTTTTAGGTTGACATCTATTCAATTATAATTCTCTTACAATTAAAGAAGCAGGGCATTATAAACAAACAGTAACAACAAATCTAGGAGAATGAAACAGAACTTTGTAAATCTGATTAGAAAATTTATTTGGCATCCAAAAGGCCATGTTACTTCAAATTCACAGAGATTCTAAATATTTTTATTTAAAGGATAAAGCCACTCTCTAAAAGTTCATGCTCATCCTTAAAAAAGGTAACTATTTATACAGGTGAACTACAGTTTATATTATGGAAGGAGGCATTACACAGGCTAGTAATAGTAGCTCCAAATTGAGCTTATTATCATGCATTATATTCATAAGCATTTTAAAGGTATACTCTAAAATCTGAAAAATAATAATACAAATAGAACTCATAAACAATGAAATATTTTTTCACATTTAGTTTGTTTTTAATCATTCATACAATTTATACTTAATGCTTAATCTTCTGGTGAAAAAAGTACTGACATCATCAAAATCAAGGTAAGTTTACAAGATTAGAATATGGCCAGAGTCTGTATTTGCTTATAGTCTCTATAATAATAAAAATCATAGTAAATGTAAAATATTTTGCTATAATTTACACACATATTGAAAGAGGACAAACAAGAAAAAGGGGGCACATTTTGTAAATCAAATTAGGAAATAGATTTTCCTTTTAGATATATGAAACTTAGACCTTTCCTTTGCCATTTGACACTGTTAAAGTTTCAGATGGTAAAGTGTTGATTAAGAAAAGTACCCTGTCATGCCAGACAATAAGAGAACTATTCTTTTCATGCAACTTAGAAAAATAGAGTAAAACTAGTCTAAGACCACCTTTTTAAACTATTTTAAGGAGAAATTCACTAAACAGGGTATTTAAGGGTAAAATAGTGTAAACCATTTTTGCTCGGGGAGGGCAGTAAGAACCTACACAACAATGATTCCACAAGTGCTACGGTTCTTTACACAAAGTTAAACAAACTCACTGTTTCCTCAGCAGTTAAATGGACTCAGCCTATGTTCCCTGAATAATAGAAGGATGTGATGCAGGTGCCTGCTCACTTGCCTCATCTGTGTTTTTCCAATGACTGTCCCCCCACAGAGCACCAAAGGGGCACAGCAAACACGTGAAGGGATCAGGATCCTGCTACAGAATGAGTTTCACAGAAACTTGCATCTCTCTACAAAGATGTAAATTCAGAGCAACTTACCCGACTCACTGCAACAAAAGATGATAAAGTTTGCAAGGCGTGGAAATCATGTGTTACTTCAGGGAAATGCAGTATGCAGCTGCTGCTCCAGCCTGTAAATTGGACTGCACTGACATTACAATCAACTGCTACTGACAAAGCTCGCGAGACTTGGCAGCAGCTACTAGCTCTGGAAGCAGCCAATCTTTACTTTCTGACATCTGTTCAGAGGCTAATGGTATGAATGCAATCGTGATCCATTTACAAAAATATTACCGGAATCATGGCTTAAGATTGCAGGCACTCATCTAAGACGGAAGAAGTAAAGAAATAGAAGCTTCTTTAAAAGAAGCTGAAATTGAACAGAAAATGAGCGTGTGAGCATGTGTGTGTGTGTTTTTTAACACTATCCAAACTTTTAAAGATTTGTTTCCCTCTTTTATAGATTATATATTGGTGTGTGTATGTGTGTGTGTGTGTGTGTGTTTTTAACACTACCCAAACTTTTAAAGATTTGTTTCCCACTTTTATAGATTATATATTTTTTCTTATGCTCAGTTTAAGATTTAAAGATGAACATGTTGTTCTAAAAAACGCTGTTATTGAAATCTCTGTACCTTCAATCTGTGCCAATCATAAAAGAATGTAAAAGATAAATTAGGAAACAATTACTGGGCAGGTAAAGATATGAAAACAGAAAGATTAGCTACATTAACTGAATGAATGTCTCTTATATGTATGTCCTTTCAACCCTCACACCTCAACACTTATTTAAGTCTCAGTAATTTTCTTTTCAGGGGCTCTGCAGGCAGTCACATGTATTAAGAAGCCAGGATTTTCTGGTCAAGACAAGAAAAATACCAGAAACAATGTTCCAAACTCTATGGAAAAGACACACTTATCACCTGGAAGTGTGCAAGTTCTTGAGAATGTGTTTATGTCTTTCAGGCTTATTTTTCTCAAATTAGAACTTTGGAAGAATGAAAAACAAATTAATGGTTTAATGCCTGACTTTCCAATGCAGTTACATTCTTTATATTTTGCAAATACTAAATGCTTTAGCTTTTAATTTTCTCACTCATTCTTGGCTCACTATGGAGTAACCAGCAGACAGTAATTGTAGGTAAGCCCATTTTTGTTTTTTAATATTTTTAAGATTTCAAACATGCAATATAAGAACTGTCATGTTATTGATTCTACCTTATGCCAGTCATTGTAATTGACAGTCTCCATAAATATTTTACTCCAACAAATATATGTGTTAAATATTATTAACCACAACATTAGTTGATGAAGCTCAGAATTATAAAGATCAGAAACTTGCTATATATCTTTTCAATAGAAGCTGTTAGAATCAGAATGTTAACCTAGATTTGTCTGATGTTATTTCACGTTAACTGTTTCCAAGATAACATCCATCTTGATCTCAAAGATATCTATTTGGGGAAAATTGTTTCTTAAGAGATATCTGTTAGATAATACACTTCACACTTCACAATCATAATAATTTGTAATGTATTTGGAATATAGTTGATGAAATGACAACCTAGTTATACAAAAGTTGCAGAATACATGGTCCAAAGAAGGAAAAAAAAATTAAATAGTACACTGACAATTACGCAATGTTTTGTAAAGAGATGGCATTTTTGTTTAAAAAGTAGTCGTTCTTTTTTAAAAAAAATATGTTTTTATTGATTTCAGAGAGGAAGAGAGATAGAAACATCAATGATGAGAGAGAATCATTGGTCGGCTGCCTTCTGCATGACCCCTAATGGGGATTGAGCCTGCAACCCAGGCATGTGCCCTGACCAAGAATAGAACTGTGACCTCCTGGCCCTTAGGTCCGTGCTCAACCACTGAGCCACACTGGCAAATGCAGTCATTCTTATGCCCACATGAAAAAAATATTCATTCATTTAATATATGTGATTTTTTATCCAAATGTAAAAATTACTCTCTCCAACACAGCTCCACTGCACTGATTTTTGGGTTAACATGTGATTGGTCTTTGTCTCAAATTCTGCAATTGTTGAGGGATGTTTTAGATGTTAGCGAATTCAACAGAGTATTTGGTATGCTCCTATTCCTAATATCCACTCACTACTGTGTAAAGTACATCACATATATACACATATTTTATTTTAAACTAGAAGCTAAACAATAATCTGTTATAAGCAGATTTTTATTTTTAACACACTTCAACTGGATAACGTCAACTGGTTACAACACCTGACAATTTTTCCTCTGCTCAAGTTTTGCTTGGCTACTGTCCTTTTAGTTCATTTTCTCCCATGATTTTTTTTGGCCGTGCCACATTCTATGATGCTTTATTTCAGTGCATTATTTCTTTGTCTTATTTGAGGGTTTCTTTTTTTGTGGCTGAACATACATCTGCTGTTTGCTTCTGTCCGATGTCATCATTTTTGCACTCATATCCAGCAGGAGGATGTAGATCACAGGCCGTGGGCCTCATTTCAGGGTTAGTAGACAAGTGTTACCTGACAGCCTGATGGTTAGATGATCATGCTGTTAGATGTTGAGTATGCCTTGTGAGTGACACTGCTGAAACCACACCGCTCAACACTGATTTAGCTCTGCTCACATTTTGCAACAAAAAATATTGAAGTTTAGGCAAGACAACCATGATGGTCTTGACCATGATTAGTTCCAGTTAGCCTATTGCAGAGACTTTTTGCTTTTAATGTTTAGTGTAACTTAATTACCACTGAACTAGTTGTTTTCTCAATAGTAGCATTCAAGGGAATTTGAGACGATGTAGGAAATAATAATTTGTAGTATATATTAGTCTTCCTTAGACACACTGATGCCACAAAAATGCGCTAATATTTTATTAGTAGACTTTTACAAGAGAGCAATGCCTTCTTTAAAGAAAAAATGAATTACCAAAAAGGATGTTCCTACATTTTACATGTCACAGAGATAAAAATGATCATATGATATATTTTATTCTAGTTTTTAAATATATGTACATTGTTATAGTTACAGAGATATATGTAGCAATAATCAAATAGGTTATCATAATTTTGTTTCCTGTTTTCAGTGTATTTCATATTAATTTTATTTAAAATTTTTTAATGATTTAATGATATATTATCAGTGAATTTGCACCATTTTTTACTTATAGGATGACAATCATAATTTTAACTACTTTGTGAACATGCTGTTCTAAACTCATTGAATATATATATATGTATATATATATTCATGTCATATATAAACTCATGAATATATATTCATATTAATGTCTTTATTGATTTTTCAGAGAGAAGGGGAAGGAGAGGGGGGGAGAGATAGAAACATCAATGAGAGAGAAACATTGATCAACTGCCTCCTGCATGTGCCCTGACCAGGAACCGCATCAGTGACCTCTTGGTGCATAGGACGATGTTCAACCACTAAGCAACACCAGCCAGGAGAAACTCTTTGAATATATTTTAATATATTAACTTATTTAAAACTCAAAACTACCTTTTAAGTAAGTGCTATTGTGATTCTTATTTTATGGTTGCGGATATTTAGCCACAAAGGGTTTAAGTAACTTGTGAAAAATCACACAGGTAATAAAACTATCTTCTAATATAATTTTATGGAAACACTATTACAATTGGCCTTATGGTATATGGATATTTAAGTGCAACTTTTTCTTATTTGCTTAATGTGATTTTCCACAATAACTCAGTATGTCTAGTACAAAATAGTGTGGGGTTTCTGCAGTCTTCTAAGACCTCTCAAAACTGTCAAATAATCATAGATTTTCAACAATTCCTGCAAAAAGAGACAATGCTCTTAATCAGAGTAAATCTGAATAAATCTCTGGAGTCAAGAGACCAGATAGTCACACGTAGATGTGGCAGGTTTTAAGGTGGATTTCTTGACAGATTTTTACAGGTGAGCCCAGCTCTGCAGGCAATACAATTGTGTTTAATAGGATGGTGGTAGCCGTTATGGAAGTGCCTACAGTCAGTGGTATCAGTATGAGATAAACAAAGATCATTTGGAGTTAAAGGAGAGTGAATGGTGGGGAGTCTGAAGTAGCCTTGTGCTCTTTAGACAGGGATAAAGGAAGACCATCTAAGGAAGTTCTGGAATGAGGTTTATAGAAACCCACAACTTGGTTAGAGTCTAGAACACCAGACTCTAAGAACAATAATATGATAAAAAATAAAGTCACAGCTTCTGAGGAAACGTGGTAAAGCTGATTTCCATCACAGTTACAAGGGCAGGAGAATCAAAGTAAGGAAATAAACTCTGAAACTAAAGTATGCAGGGATTGAGCAAAGAAAGAAAAACACACTTTTTTAAAAACCTGAGTAAAGAGAGAGAGAGAAGCAGCACTTTTCTTTGCTTGTAAACTAATTTATTGAATTGGCTTAAATTTATTCTTGCCAAACACTTGATTAATCTTGGAGTTCTCCCCTCAGAAAAAATTATAAGTTAGCATGCCACGGAATCAATCCAATCGCTCTTCAGAAATCCAGATTTGGCCCACAGCCTCGGGCTTGGGCTTTCACAGAGCTGGATGCGGGAGCTTTCAAACTGGCCTCCTACGTGCGATGAGTCAGACTACAGTGTGAGAGGCAGAGTCCTGGGGCCTGGCTCCTCAGGAAACTGTTATTCCATCGTGTATAAGGTTTATTTTTGTTCTCCTACTTAATCACTCTGAATTACAGCTTTTACTTTAAACTAATTTGGAAATGTGTCAAATATAATATTTTGTGGTCTACTTTCATATAATTGACATTGTCAAATATTTTTCTTTAATTTTATTGCCAGCACATTAATCAGTTTTATGGATGCTCTATAATTTACCTAACTCATTTTTTGTTGTGAAGGTAGATTGTTTTAAATATATCATGAAAATAATAATATAAAAA
This sequence comes from Myotis brandtii, assembly GCF_000412655.1. Lineage (NCBI taxonomy): Eukaryota > Metazoa > Chordata > Mammalia > Chiroptera > Vespertilionidae > Myotis > Myotis brandtii. The sequence continues at coordinate 378,609 of NW_005353896.1, read as the reverse complement.
TGGACGTAAGAGCCCTGGCCCCTGTTTCTCAGTGGTTAGAGCGTCAGCCTGTGTACTGAAGGGTTTTGGGTTCGATTCTGGTCAAGGGCACATACCTGGGTTGCAGGTTTGAACCTGGCCCCAGTTGGAACTTATGCAGGAGGCAACTAATCAATGTGTCTCTCTCATATCTCTCTCTCTCTCTCTCCTTCCCTCCCACCTTCCCTCCATTCCACTCTCTCTAAAAATCAATGGAAAATAGCCTCAAGTGAGGATTAAATTTAAAAAAATAGACATGGCAATTATAAATATATTAATATATTTTTTATGTTTCATGAAATTGTTACTTAAATCAGAATTTTTCCAAAGGTATGTACACTTTTATGGCTAAGATACATATGACTAACTACCAGCACAACAGGTTATCAACTTATACTCCCACCAGCAGTCTAAGAAAATGTGCATTTCCTTCATACTCAAAAGACAGACAACAGTATGATGGTTACCAGAGGGAAAGGAGAGGGAGGCTAGTAAAGGGTGTCAAATACATGGTGAAGGAAGAAGACTTGACTTTGTGTGATGGGCACACAATGCAATATAAAGATGATAGCCCAGAATCGACCCATGAATCACAAGGTCACAGTATGAGTCCTGGTTAGGTCACATGCCTGGATTACAGGTTTGAACCCAGTAGGGATGTGCAGGAGGCAGCCCATCAATGATTCTCTCTCATCATTGATCTTTCTATCTCTCTTTCCCTCTCCCTTCCTTTCTCTAAAATCAATAAATACATATTAAAATATACAGATAATTTTATTAATCAATGTTACCCAATAAATTTAATGGGGAATAAAAGAGCTATCAAGCCATGAAAAGGCATGGAGGAAACTGAAATGCATATCACTAAGTGCAAGAGGCTACAGACTCTAATGATTTCAACTATATGATATTCTGGAAAGGTTAAACTAAGGATATAATTAAACATGTCAGTAGTTGCCAGGTTTTGAATGGAGGGAAGGATACATAGGTGGGGCAGAGAATATTTTTTAGGGCACTAATACTAAGATATAGGATCATACTCTGATGCTACTATAATGGTGGATACAAGTTATTATATATATTGTCCAAACACAGAGAATGTAGAGTACCAATAGTGAACCCTAATGTATACTATGAACTTTGGGTGATGATGTGTCAATATAGGTTCACCCATTGTAACAAGTGTACCACTGCGGTAGAGGAATGTTGGTAACGGGGAATACTGTGCATGTGTGGGCGCAGGAAAAATATAGGAAATTTCTGCACTTTACTCTCAGTTTTGCTGTGAACCTAAAACTTCTCTGAAATATAAATTCTATTAAATAAAAATACAATTGATTATTATATATTTCCCATTTTTGTTTCATTTGGTAAACTATGACTTTACATTTAATTCATTTGCTTATTACTGTGAGCAATCATATTTTCATGTGTTTATTATTAATTTCCAAAAAGTTAACTTTTTATTTAGATATAATGTTCAACTTATAGAAAAGTTTTAAAACAATATAAATAACTCTCATATACCTTTATCCAGAGTCACCACATGTAATATTTTGACCCATTTTCAATATCATGATCTTTTTCTTCATATATATGTATACTAGAGGCCCAGTGCATGCACTTGGCGGGGTCCCTCAGCCCAGCCTGTGCCCTCTTGCAGTCCAGGAACCCTCAGGGAATGTCTGATTGATGGCTTAGGCCTGTAGGCTGGCAGTTGGACATCCTTAGCTTTGCCGTGGAGGCAGGAGTGGTTCCCGCCAACACAGTTGCACTTGCCAGCCGTGAGCTGGGCTTCTAGATGAGTGTTGGGCATCTGCCCCCTGGTGGTCAATGCGTGTCATAGTGAATTGTTGTTCTGCCATTCCGTCAATTTGCATATTAGCCTTTTATTATATAGGATGGTCTTTGGTTGATTACCTCCCACTCAGCCACACACAATCAGGGCCAGAGAAGAATGCAGGAGGTTGGCCAGCCAAGGAGGGACCGCGAGAGGGCTCTAGGGCATATCCAGCCAGTCTTGCTCAGTCCCGATCAGCTGTACCCCAGCAGCAAGCTAACCTACCAGTTGGAGCATCTGCCCCTGATGGTCAGTGCATGTCATAGCGAGCATTTGAGCTGCCTTAGCATATTATGCTTTGATTGGTTGAACGGACGACTGGATGATCAGAAACTTAGCATATTAGGCTTTTATTATATAGGATGATAATATGTATGTATGTATATATATGTGCCTATTATTTTTTTTCTGAATTATTTTACTGTTATTTTCCAGCATCATACTCCTTTAATCCTAAATACTCCTCTAAGATCTATGGAAATCACCTGCTCTCTGGCTGTATATATAAAGGAATTCAATCAACAGTCTAATAAATAGAATACAAAATTAAATAGCTCTGTTACTAAGGTGCAACTCTAATTTAAAGGCTATGTCTAATGTATGTAGAAACAAAAAAATCACAAACCCTAATAAAAATATTAATTCAGACAAGAATTAACAATTTATATTAAAATCTGTAGGTATATAATTGATGGAGAACTGGACATTCTATATTCCTGAGAAACCACACAGATTACATTCAGGATTTCATAACTTAAGCAAAGGGTAAAATGTAGCATCATGGATGATGGAATCAATGGAATATTGGGCATACAATAGCACTTAGTCTACCTAAATTTTTAAATTGATCTTTTATCATCAAGTTTTAAGATATGACTTATACTTTATATGTAATAAAGAAAGTAAATGAACAAAATAAATTATATCACAATGAAGTAATTAGGAAACTCCTGAAAGTGAGACATTCTGGCCTGGTCATTTCAACTAAACAGTGAAGCAAGGTTCTGTGTAAGACTAGACAACACATCAGAGACCAAATCAGATGCATAGTCCAGATGAGAAATGAGTTTGAATGTCAGAAAGGATATTTTTGGGGTCAATTTTGGAAATATGAATAATATTTGGGTATTAGATTACATGAGAATAACTGTGGTGAAAATTCTTGATTAAAAAAGTAGGCCACAGAACATTATGAAAATATGATCCCATTATGAGCTGCACAAAAACACACACACACACAGAGATTTGGAAGGACATGGTTGCTAAGGCTAGCACTTCCAGTACTATGTCATCATTAAAATGTCTATACTACCCAAAGCAATCTATAGATTCAATGCAATCCCTATTAAAATACCAATGGCATATTTCACAGACCTAGAACAAACTCTCCAAAAATTCATATGGGATCAAAAAAGACCCCAAATAGCCACAGCAAACCTGATAAAGAAGAAGAAAGTTGGGGGATCACCATATATAAAGCTATATTACAAAGCCACTATTCTCAAAACTGCCTGGTACTGGCACAAGAACAGACATATAGACCAATGGAACAGAACAGAGAACCCAGAAGTCAACTCAAGCCTTTATGCTCAATTAATATTTGACAAAGGAGGCAAGAGCATATAATGAAGTCAAGAAATCCTCTTCAATAAATGGTGTTGGGAAAATTGGACAGATACATGCAAAAAAAAAAAAAAAATAAAACAAGACCACCAACTTATACCATTCAAGAAAATAAACTCAGAATGGATAAAGGACTTAAACATAAGACCGGAAACCCATGAAAATCTTAGAAGAAGCCATAGGCAGCAAAATAGCAGACATTTGTCTTAGCAATATCTTTACTGATACAGCTCCTAGGACAATGGAAACTAAGGTGAAAATAAACAAATGGGACCACATCAAAATAAAAAGCTTCTGCACAGCAAAATAAACCATCAACAAAACAACAAGAAAGCCCACTGCATGGGAGAACATATTTGCCAATGTTATATCTGACAACGGTTTATTCTCCAAAATTTATAGGGAACTCATACAACTTAACAAAAGGAAGATAAACAATCCAATCAAAAATGGGCAAAGGACCTAAATAGACACTTTTAGAAAGAGGACATACAGAAGGCCAAGAGACATATGAAAACATGCTCAAAGTCACTAATCATCCAAGAGATACAAATCACAATGACAATGTGGTACCATCTCACACCTGTCAGAATGGCTATCATCAACAAATCAACAAACATCAAGTGCTGGAGAGGATTTGTAGAGAGAGGAACCCTCCTGCACTACTGGTGGGAATGCAAACTGTGGAGAACAGTATGGTGTTTCCTCAAAAAATAAAAAATGGGACTTCCATTTGACCCAGTAATTCCACTTCTAGGAATATATCCCTAGAAACAAACACCAATATTAAAAATGGAATTTCCATTTGACCCAGTGATCCCACTTCTAGGAATATATCCCAAGAAACCAGAAACACCAATTGTGCAGCACAATTTACAATAGCTATGATTTTGAAACAGCCTAAATGCCCATCAGCAAATGAGTGGATTAAAAAATACTGTGGTACTTCTACACAATGGAATACTACACTGCTGCAAAAAAAGATATTTAAAAAAAATTGAAACAGCATGGTTGGACCTGGAGAGCATTATGCTAAGTGAAATAAGCCATTCAGAGAAAGATAAATATCACATGATCTCACTCATTTGTGGAATATAATGAACAACATAAAGTGAAAACAAAAATAGATCCAGAGACATAGAATCATCGAACAGACCATCCAATCTCAGAGGGAAGGCCCGGTGGGGGTGGAGGGGTAAAAGAGGAGCCAAAGGACTTATATGCATGCATATAAGCATAACTCATGGACAAAGACAGTAGGGTTGGGGGATGGCATGTGCTGGGGGTTGGGAGTGGCCTGGGAGAGGTCAATCGGGGGGAAAAGGAGACATATGTAATACTTTAAACAATAAAGAATTTTTTAAAAAGATATTAATGGTGATGATTGCTTTTAGTGAGTATATAAAATGTACTTGTAATTGTTTTGTTCTCTTTATTTTCTAATTTTTTGTACTGCAAATGAACTGTTCTTATAATTATTATTTATATATACCCGAACAGAAAGTAAAATTTAAGTAAAGAACAGTAAAAATTCCACCCTGCACCTCAGATACTCAGATGATCTAAGAGTTTTTTACATTTATCTTTATTGTTAAAAGTATTACAGATGTCCCTTTTTTTACCCATTGATCCCTTCTATCTTGCATCCCCCCCCCCCCCATCCCAGTCCTTAACCACACTATTTTCTGTGTCCGTGGGTTATGCGTATCCTATATAATAAAAGCCTAATATGCAAATCGACCGAACAGTGGAACAACCAGTCACTATGAGGCACACTTACCGCCAGGGGGCAGATGCTCAACCCCTGGTGGTCAGTGTGCTCCCACAAGGGGAGCGCTGCTCAGCCAGAATCTGGGCTCACAGCTGGTGAGTGCAGCGTAGGTGCAGCGGTAGTGGAGGGAGCCTCTCCAGCCTCTGAGGCAGTGCTAAAGAGCAGTGAGCAGGTGGGCGGTAAGGAGCGAGGGTTCCCAGACTGTGAGAGGGTGCAGGCCGGGCTGAGGAACCCCCCTCCCAGTGCACAAATTTTTGGCCTCTAGTATACATATAAATTCTTTGGTTAATCTCTCCCCTCCACCCACCCCTCCCTGCCTTCCCTCTGAGTTTCCACAATCTGCCCATGCTTCTATGTCTCTGGATCTATTCTGTCCTTCCGTTTACTTTGTTCATTAGATTCCACATCTGAGTGAGATCATGCGATACTTGTCTTTCTCTGACTGGCTTATTTCATTTAGCATAATACTAACAAGAGTATTTATCTTGTGTTAATTATTTTAGATAATGGAGATGAGGTAAAGCTGACCATTTGACATTATTAAAATGATATGAGCTTTATGGCAAAATAGGTTAAGGACAATAAAAAGAAAAAAGTTTCAATTTGAAGATGCTGGAGCAAAGAGATTTGTGTGTGTGTGTGTGTGAGGGTTAAGGTAAATAAGATGAGAGGCAGACAGTATAGTAATGTGGAGAGCTGCCATAAGAATGTGCCCGGGTTCTTGTTCCAGCATCTAGAAGGGTTCAGCAATCTGGAGAAGGCTGTGTGTAACTTAAAGAGTCCAGAGACGAAATATAATTTTGAAAGGCACTGGGGGTCAGAGGAGCTTAGCTACAAGGAACTAAGATCCGCTCCTCTCAGGACCCCATGCTTTTTTTATTAACACAAATTGTCCTGAGGCGAGGCAGAGATATACACTTCAAAGGGTAGGTTTCATATACAGAGGCATTGTCAGAATGGGGAAATTAGCCTACGGCTGTTCAGGTGTTTGGCCAGTAGGAGGCAATAACATGTAGATTAAGATGCCCTGAGCTGTCTGACAGCAAATAATCATCCCTTTTCAGGTTTGAGGAAATGTCTTCAGCCATTCCCAACAGGTGACAACATATGTGACTCAGCCCTTGTTGAGTCCCTAAGTTCCATCAACTTTTTGATGAAACTCTTGCAATTATGACATGCTGGAATTGGCTTCCGGCAGAATGGAAATGCTGGGCCCTAGCTGGTTTGGCTCAGTGGATAGAGTGTCGGCCTGAGGACTGAAGGGTCCCAGGTTCGATTCCGGTTAAGAACACATGCCCACATTGCTGGCCCTATCCCCAGTGGGGGGTATGCAGGAGGCAGCTGATCGATGATTCTCTCTCATCATTGATGTTTCTATCTCTCTCTTCCTCTCCCTTCCTCTCTGAAATCAATAAAAAAATGGAAATGCTGGGGAGTCACATGTATAGGAATGACTTTTAGGAAGGCTCCATATTTGTGGTGAGGTGTAAATCCTTCCTGAGAATCCTTAGTTTTGTTAGGAGAGACATTGTTTTTCAATGATCTGAAGTGTGTGTGTGTGTGTGTGTGTGTGTGTGTGTGTGTGCACCCTAGAGAAATACCAACTGCAAAAGTAGGCAGAACTGGGCCTAGGAGGAGGAAAAAAAGTGATTTATGTAATATAAAATAAAATAGTTATGCTACTGTATTGTGAGTTGAAAACTGTAGCATTTTACTTTTCCCGCTTCACTAACTTGAAAAGTTCCCGATTTGCATGCAACATGTTTAAATGAAAATATCTTATAAGATAATTTCGATCATTATAAGAGCACATTTTGGAGTCATACAGTGATTTCTGAGACAAGTGTTTAAAAAGAGTCATCAGTGGGCATTTTCCCCAACAGATTCTTGCTTTCTTTCCCAGGGTAATCTTTCCTATTTTTTTCTTTCATTTTTCCCCCCTAACAATCTTCTTTGCTATATTTCTAGATACCTTCCTTCTTTTGCTTTTAAACTTTATTTTATTATACCAGGATGACTTTGCAAAGACCGACAATTAAACCTTTTGGGGGGGAAACGTAGTCAAAGCCACAATACAGAAAGTGTGAACTGCTGAGAGTGACCTATGTTGTTCAATTGGGTTACAAATGTATTTCCAAATAGTCTGACATTTAGCTAAGCTCTGGATTGCCGGTGCATGACTGCAGTTACTATTTATAACCAGGCAATTAATAATTAATCGTGCTATGTCTTAGTACAATCTGTATCTTAAAATTGTTTTTCAGTCTGTTCATATTTGGTGGTCACATTCTCAGGAAGATTTTATCATACAAAGAAACTGTGTTCAGAGTATATTCCTAAATATGGAGAAGCTTATTTTGCTGAACATGAGAAAATTTACATTAAGATAATTTGCTGCCTCCAAGTAATATTTCTACCTTTTAATTCCTCCTTAAACCCATAAAATGGCACTTTGGTCCTGCCCTGTATAATCATTGCTCTGATGTCAGATTTCTGGCTCTGTTTAAGTGATCAACATGACATAAGATACAGTGCTGCGTATTACAAGAAACACGACTTGAAAGGGTGACTTATCTAGACCTTACAAAATATTCATCTACAAATACATAGATATACATATCTAACTTATTTTTATGCAGGACAATGGATGTACATATCTAACTTATTTGTTAGGACACATCTACAAATACATAGATATACATATCTAACTTATTTGTATGCAGTAATTGTTAGGACTATGGATGTATAAGCTTTATGGACATAAAAAAGTAATCTGTTTAAACACATCTGATGGCCAGGATAAGTAGTCAGACAAAAAAGAAAAGTATTTTTAGAGAAAATAGCTTATTATAGTTCCCTATGTGTTAATTTTTTGTCACCCTCTAGTATCTGAGTTGATAAAATGGATGTCATTTTGCTTATCTTTGTATTCACAGCATCTCATACATTCCTTGGCACCACAGTAGATATGGCATAATACTTGGTAGTTGCTTTAGTGGATAAATAAATGCAGAAAACATAATCTTTCTCAAAATCATTTTAAATGTATAGTGTGCCTATTTCCCTAAGAGTTTCAGTGTTAGAAATAGAAAGTACATAATAACAACAACACAGGAGATGTTTCTCATCGCTGGAGATATCTTTTGCAATCACTCATCTGTAATAGGTGTTTATCTACTATAGGGATTGGTCAGGCCCTTTCCCCAAGGTGTTTTCTAAGCCAGTTCTATTCCAGCTGGATACACTCAATGAAACAATTTATGTGAAGGTTAGACTTATCTCTTTTTTTCTAAGGAATACAATTAGAAGATCTGGAATATGAGATTTGGAAAGTTGTTCTTGATCCAGTCACACATTCCCTAGGTGGGTTATGCTGATTGTGGTAGTCATGACATAAATGGCAAAGAGAGACATCACAGAACATACAGGTACACCATGGTTATAGCTCTTATTCATTGGTAATTATAATGGAAATCCACATTTTACTATTCTTGCTTTGATAGAAATTTGTATAAAATTCCACCACACCCAAGACTAATAATAGCTGTTTTCAAAGCCAACTATTTGTTGTATTTTGACAACATTTTGATGAGAACTTAAGCTTTTATTTGAATTTGACAATATTTAATGTGCATCAGTTTTCTCCAATTGCAGACTTATACTATATTTGTCTGGGATACTTCTGGTAAATGCCTATTTTCTCCGCATAATTATTAATAGTGCTGCTTTTTACTCTTAGAAATTTAAAGACGAGTTATATAGGTCTTTGCTTATAGGTAAAAATGAGTCAATGATATATATTATACATATATCTTAGTGATAAAGAATAAATATGCTTTGAACTCAGACTTTTAAGTAAGATACTTTTATGTAATGATATAGCTGTTAATGACTTGTATTATATTCAACCCAAGTGAAGAAAAGTATCCTCTCTTATGAGGTCATTCTATAAACAAAACAGGATTTTCAAAATCTCATTAGAGTAATTACTTTTCATCATATTTTCTTCAATGCATTGCCAACGCATTTCTTCACCTGATAGGATCAGCCTGACATACAAAGGATTTATTGACTCTGTCGTCTGGACTGTGACATCGTGATGAACACAAACCCTGTTTCTTGCCACTCACACTTCACCTTACAGGGCTGCAGCTGTGCTTAGCAACAGAATGCCAGATGGCACGGAGACATCAATTGATTAGTACTCAAGAACAATGTCACCCACCAGAATGAACTACAGACAAATTGACAAAGACAATGCTATGTTTGCAGGCCTGAATGATGAAGCCCTTTAAATAGGTTTATGCCTGCAATTTTAAATCTGCACTGTTTGGAAACTTTTGTTCTAGGAGAAGGTACAATCTTAATTATTTAGCCAGGCGTGTGTTGCTGGAAACTTTTGTTTAATGCGTAATCGCCTTCCCTTGTCTATGCACCTAGAAGTATAATATAACGTTTTAAAGCTGTTTTCTGTCGTTACAAATCCAAAATTATCCAAACTCTCTTTTTAAAATGCCTCCTTAGCTACCCGTTTGTGATAATCAGTTAACATTATAAAATTGGGCCAGAGACCATGGCAAATAGAATTGCCTGAAGAATTTTGAAATTCACAAGCTGTCAGCATGAGTTATCTTTTCACAAAGAATGTCTTTTGTGAATGTCTTGTTTTTATAGAAGGCATTTTTTATCACATTTGCCATCATTTTATGTAGAATATTTTGAATTGTTTGCACTCAAACCTTGGCTATAAGCTATATCTGATGGCCTTAGAATGGATGCCAATATTTGAAAAAACACACATGCTGGGTTACTCAGCTTAGCTTCTGTAAATAAGTCATATTTATTTTTCAAAATTATTACCCGGAAACTTCTTGATTGTTGTAGCTTCTTCTGAAATTTATTTGAAAAGATGCTAGTATAATAGTGAAAATTCTACTTCAACAAATACAGTGTATTTCTGCTTTTATATGAGCATGGATTGCCTATAATTGTTGTTTCAGTCAAGTAGTTTGCATTCACTTAAATCAGCAGTTCTCAACCTATAGGTCGCGACCCCTTTGAGGGTCGGACGACCCTTTCACAGGGGTCGCGGAAGACCATCGGAAAACACATATATAATTACATATTGTTTTTGTGATTAATCACTATGCTTTAATTATGTTCAATTTGTAACAATGAAATTGGGGGTCACCACAACATGAGGAACTGTATTAAAGGGTCGAGGCATTAGGAAGGTTGAGAACCACTGAAAAGGCAAATATCATATCAATTTGGACTCCAAATTGGTCTACTTACCTAAGTGCCTCCCTTGCTGTAAGAGAGTGATTTACTGGGAAGATCTAAGAAGGATTACTAGAAAAAAAGAATGGCACTTATATTTGCTTATTAAATGTAATTTGATTTCTTTGAAATTGAAGTAGTTACTTTCTCTTAAATATTCAGTTAGCATAAAATTTAAGCTTACGATTAAGGCCATTTTCTGCTCCAAAGGATCTTTTCTCACCTTGACTTTTTAGTTTGATACCTTTGTTCAAAGTCAAGTTTTCTGATTTTCATGGAGGCATTATCCATGCATATCTTGTCCTCACTGAACCCTGCCCTGAAAGTCACTCCTGAATGACTATCTGCTTATGTGCACCTACCTGGTTTGGCCTGGTTTTGACCATCAAGCTGGTACTCACTGATGATGATTGTTTAGCTCCCCACTGCCTCAGATCACAAGATTAACGATTCTGCTGCTTCTTTATTCCAACTTCAGACACCTTGCAGGCCACTTTTTCCTCAGCACTGCCATGTGCTCAAAGAGTGATTGAAGAGCATCTGTAGCTCTTGCATGTTTTAAGCAATCTCTGAGATAGATGCCTATGGCTGCGTCTCCAGCTCTCTTTCTGCCTATGAATGTTAAGCTGCTACTTCTACTCTTCTGTGGCTCTAAAGTGCCTCACGTACTAAGGCTTCCTTTTCAAATTGTTCTTTGCCCTATCCTACATGCATTTTAACCCACCCAACCCCAAAGTGAGGGCTTTGGTCCCTTATCAGAGGCCTAGTCAATGTCTTAGTAATTCTTCTATTCTCTATATTTATATTCCTATCACTCTAAGTCACAGTAAAGCTGTCTTGATATTTATAGATTATAACCTTTCTACACTTTGGCTTTGGCACAAAGCTATGCTCGGACCTCTAAATTTTATCTTGATACTTGAGAAGCAGCTTCTGAAATGTAGAGAAAAATTAACAAAGTCTATTTTTTTTGGAAACTAAAAAGTAATGTCTAGTTTGAAACCTAAAATTGATCAACAATTACTTCATTTAGGCTGTAATTGAACTTTATTTGATACAAGGTAACCCATTATTTTAAGGGGGATGGAAGCCAGGCTACAACTGAAATTATTGAGAATAGAATTCTTCTGTTTTCATCTGCAAAAATATTACCTCAATTTCATCCTACCCCAGTAAAACATCGTTGCCTTGAAAAAGACACTTAATCTTATGGAAGGGTGCTATTTCATCCTAGAAGTTGAAAGCTAAATGTTGTCAAACTTGATTTTCACATCACTTGCTATTTTCCCAACGTCGGAACAGTAGAGGACACTATGTCTTACACTAAAACAATGGTTCTCAAAGTAATTGTGCATCAGAATTACCTGAAGGGCTTGTTAAAGCAGACTTCTGGGCACGACTCCCAGAGTTTCTGATTCAGTAGCACTGCAGTGGGTGCAAGAACATTCATTTCTTTCTCTGGTGGCTTTGCCACCAGCACAGGCAAAGCGTTCTTTGAGCAGTTGTATTCATTATCCAGTTGTGAGTCACAATTGCATCTGATTTAAGAGGAATGCCAATATCTTCCTATCCTAAAAAAATTTCAAGAGTCTTCTCTGGCTTCCCAAGACACCTCTAAAGTGACTTACGTCCACATTACCAGCTGCACATTTTCCTTCTGGCCTGCATGTAGAAACCAGTCTTTTCCTACAAATTCCAACCTCTTCAAAGTTCTCTAGGCCACAACACTTAGGGTCTGGTCTGTGCAAATTCTATTCTGTACCTGAAAAGAGGTTTCATAGTTTGATGGAAATTCAAAGTCTAAGACAGAAGCATTCAAGATTATTGTCTATGTCCTTCTTCTTCCTTTCTTTTTTTTCTCTATCTGAATAATCAGTTTCTTCTTTGATTTTATGTTTTTCCCTAAAGGGTCATGACCTTGTGTTCAAATGACTGTGTATTTATTTATCTATTTATCTATTTATTTATTTACTTATTTATTTATTTTTAATCTAGGTATTGGTAATGACTCTGTAGCACTGATAATAATCTCTGTAAGTAACAGGTGCACCTCTAATGTTGAATAGCTGAGGTCTTTCCTTTATATATATCATTCTAACTTTCATAAGATTTCTGGCGCTATTCAGAAAGCTTACTGTTAGGTTGAAGGAGGAACGCATGAGGCCAGAGTGTGGTAAGGGATTATGATTTATTTGATCACCCGCACACCAGCTGGCTGAGCCTGGCTGACTCCAGCACCCAGTGGCAGGAGTCAGTGGCTTTTAAAAGACTTTTGGTGCTTTATATATATCATTCTAACTTTCATAAGATTTCTGGCGCTATTCAGAAAGCTTACTGTTAGGTTGAAGGAGGAACGCATGAGGCCAGAGTGTGGTGAGGGATTATGATTTATTTGATCACCCGCACACTAGCTGGCTGAGCCTGGCTGACTCCAGCACCCAGTGGCAGGAGTCAGTGGCTTTTAAAGGACTTTTGGTGGGCTTTTTACTGGGTGGAGACTTCTTTACGCATACCTGGAGGGGAGAGAATGGAATGTGGTCACCACAAGCGAAATGTGGTCAAAGGGAATGTCCATAATGAAATGACCTAGAAAGCCAGTTCCCGGGGGAGGAATATCAATTGAATCGCTGGATCAAACCTAGCACTTACAAGATATCTGGATGTAAATATTGGCGCTTCCACATTTGCCATTTTGAATGGTGCTCAGCAAAATCTTGCACCATAAGTGAGAATCTCTTCCATGTGATAGTTGATTCATGGGCAACCTGCAGGAAATTGCTGCTGATGGTCCTTATCGAGCAATGATGCAAAGAAGCATAACCTGACTCCTCAGCCCAACATACGTGAAGCATATCACATGCTCACATGGAACTGATGCTTGAGAGGATTGGTACGGATCCCATGTCGCTCCAGTGTGGTGGTATGACCCATGCTGGTCAGGCTTCTAATGCTGTATTTGCTTCTTCATATATGGCCTCCAGGAGTCTGATTTATTATTGAAAGTTTCAGTGTTTTCTTCTAAACCCCATTCCAGGCCAGATGAGATACATCTCCCTGGGCCTAAATTACGTCTTCCTCTATCACCTCTCCAGTTCATGTTGTGACATAAGCTTATGTTTCACTATGTTAAGGACCTTCACTTTTGCTTTCCAGCAATATTTAATTCTCTTAACAAAGCTCAAGTTTTACTAATCAAAACCTTTGCCTTTGAAATAGGCTCTCAAAAACCTATATTGTAAGGACATATTTCTGTCTTTTTCTATTCCTCCATAATAAACTAAATTTTCGAGGCAATATGCATACCTTGTGGAGTCTGTACCTTATGTAAATAAGGCACCGTAACCTTAGGTGTAGGAAGGAGGTCACCTTGATCATTGGCTATAATTCCAGGTAAAGAATAGTCAAGGCCTGATAGTATAAAATACAAAAAGCAGTATTTCAATAAACATTATTTCATATCAGGTACATGCTACAACTTCACAAGAGTATACTACCCCCTTAGTTGTAAAAGTATGATGATATAGGACATTGCTTCTTTCTGTGCTAGACACAGGGTTGTATTGAGCATCCTAGGACCAGTGCTTAGCATAGTGGTTTGAATATTTAAAAAAAATCTTAGTAGCCCCAGCTGGGTGGCTCAGGTGGTGGATAGTTTTCTTGTTTTGTAATAGCCACTAAACACAATACCTTAACATAAGGAAAATAAGTAAATGTAAAAAATAAAGAAAGAAAATTAAGAAAAATACAGGGGAAAACTGTGCATTCTTATCATGTCTACTTAATTCATCCTCTCATAAATCTTTCTGGATATTTTTTAAAATTTTCTTATCTTGGGCATTTTTATTTAGTGATTAGAGCGTCTGTCCAAGGGTCACAGGTTAGATTCTGGTCAAGGGCACCTTGGTTTCAGGAACCATTATGGACCCTGTTGGGCCATGTGTGGGAGGCAACCAATGTTTGTTGCTTTCACATGGATGTTTCTCTCTCTCTCTCTCTCTCTTTCTCTCTCTCTCTCTCTCTCTCTCTCTCTCTCCCTTTATCTCTACTTATCTATCTATCTCCTGCTTCCTGTCATTCTCTCTAAAATTCAATGGAAGAAAATTATCTTAGGGTGAGGATTAACAAAAAACAAAACAAAACGAAACAATATTTTCTATCAAAATATATTAAACTTGAAGTACAAACTGAAGGAAAACAATTTTTCTATAAACCCAATAAGGAATTATTACATTCTTTTAAATCAGAAAATGACTGTTTATGGGCCACATAAAAAATAAAAATATTATTTTGTAAGTTCTAGCTTTAATATTCACTGTCACAGTTTGTCTCAATGTAAGTCCCTGGTAGTATTTAGAATTTTTTTAAATGGATACATAAAATTTATTTAGATGTTCAAATTTATACCTTGTTTAAGTAACTCTCAAATGTGCCTAGGTTAACAGTGCTCATAATTTATTTTAGAAATATAAAACTGAAAGACAGTTGGCACATAATTTGGCTTGCAATTCATCACCATCGTTTTATGAGCTTAAAGCTTAGTAAAGACTGTCAATACAATAAATGTGTAGATAGATGAGAATTTCTTATGTTTAATTTTGAAATATCAACTCCAAAATGACGTTAACATAATTAGTAATATTTGTGTATGTTTCTTATTGTCTCTTATCTGCTCCATTGCATTTTTAGAAAGGGTGTTTGTGTGAGTATGGTGGTATGTGTATGAGACACACACACAAGACAGAGACCCATAGAGACAGGCAGTAAATATAAATAAGTTAGGGTTAGAATATGCTAAAACCTACATTTTTCTCTATATGTAAATCAGAGAAACTCTGAAATTATATTCAGAATTAGAACTCAGGCTTTGGAATATTAGAGATTTAAATATTTCATAATTAAAGAACCAAAAACTAGATTGCTATGATCCATGTTTCTGCCAGTGATTTGTATTCATTCTATGTCAAGTGCTTTTTCTTCATTTCTTGGGAATCATCACTCAACATTCCAAGTCACTATGTCCCTATTAATATCATCTTAAAGCCCTTTACAGCTCAAGTTGATTTGCTTTTTGCCTTTGGAATAAAAGACTTTCTTTTCCTCCTCAATGGTTTATTTTACCTGCTATTTTGTGAACTGCATTTTTAAGAAGAATTAGTATTGCAATGCAATTCATATATCTTAATACAAATATTTTATTTTTTACTTTAAACAATATTTTCTTCATATAACAAAATGAAGATTTTTCTTCTTACAGCCTGAAGAGCTCTGTGATTGAAAATTAAAATTGTATTGATGTTGGAAAAGCTAGTTTGTAAAAATCTTTAAGCCCAGAGTATTTTCAACTCTTTTTGTTAAAATGAATAAACTCTAAATTAATATTTTACATTAAAATTTTATCTAAGAAACATTAACCATAAAGCTTAAAGATTAAAATAATCAAATATAATAAATGTATTTCCTGGGGAATACATCATCTTTAAAGCAAAGCAGCATTGCTAAACATTACTAAAAGAAACCTCACCATGTAAATGTCTTACAACAGAAGGTTGTGTCATCCTCTGAATGTGTAAGTGGTATGTGGTCATGAACATCTCATTATAAGCATCTGTGCAAAGTTTCCAGATTCATGGCATGATTTCTAGATATTGGATCATTTATCATAGTGCCACCTGTTTAAAAATCATAGTTGCCAACATGGATGGATGATTAAGAAAATAAATTATTTTGTGTCTTTATGTGAATGCTTTTGATGACATATGCATGTGAATTTTGCTTATATCATTAACTTTTCAAAGCAAAATAATATTAACAAGATGGCATAACCATGAAAATAAATGTAATTCCAATCAAAGCAAACACCCTTAACAAAAGTCATCAGCAAATATCAGTGTTCTGGTCAGTTTATGAAAAAAAAAGGTATGAAAAAATAACAAAATATAATTAGGGGGGAAATCTATATTTTTTTTCTCTCAACCATTTGTGTTGGTATCATTTGGTCATAAACTTATTTCCTTAGAAACAAAGCATATATATGATTGATTAATTTGTATATAAGTACAAATATTGTCCCATAGCACTTACTAAGGATTATGTTGTAAGTGATCACAAATGGAAGTAGAATATAGCTTACCAAAGATTTCATATCCTACAATTCTTTGAAAACATCACCTTAAATTCTAAATCATAGAAATTCTGGCTATAAGAGATTTTAAAGTCACCTAGTCCAATTCCTATTTTTATGGTTGGAAAATTGTTATTCATAGTAGTTAAATATATAGTCAGACAGAGATAGTTGTATTAGTCAGGGTTCTCCGATAAACAGAACCATTAGTATATGTATGTATGTAGAAACTTATTTTAAGAAGCTGGATCACGTGACTGTAGAGGTGAAAGTGCAAACTGCAAGATAGGCCAGCAGACCCAGCAGACCTGCAGCTCAAGTTCAAAGGTAATCTGTTGTCAGAATTTCTTCTTGCTCAGAGATCAGTCTTTGTTCCATTTATACCTTCAACTAATTGGATGAGGCTCACTCATATTATAAGGATAAATTGCTTTGCTGAAAGTCCAATAATTTAAATGTTAATTCGACCAAAATCACCTTCACAGAAACCTCCAAATAATGTCTGTCCAAAAATGTGGACACCAGGCCGCAGCCAAGTTTACACATAAAAAATAAGATATCTTGCTAGTATACATGCTGTGTCTTCAATGTTCTATTAACAATGAATGGGGATCTGTTTGGATATTTCCACAAGTATTTATTACACACCACCCTCCTTTTAATGGCTCCAGTATGAAATTGCCATTACAAACTATATCTCTAAAAAAATGTAATAAGCACAGACTTCTTTCTCAACTGAACTAGGAAAACTACTAAATTAAATAACCAGTTTAAATATATTATATAAATGTTAAATAATAAGTTTGTCTAGAATATTCACACTGCTTATAAAATTTAAATATAAGAAAAAGGGACATTCATGTATTAGAATAAGAGCAATTACTGAAATATTTGCACCACAAATCACAGATTTTGAAAAGAAAGTTATCAAATAGATTCTGATGATAAAATATTTTAAATAAAGGTAAATGTCACACCTTCATATACTATTTTACATTTCTGTATGTTTATTCCTGCCTTTTCTTCTCTGCTTTTCAACACATTCTTAATCTCTAATATAAAACATGACCATCTCCTGAGCTTCTAATTATTTCCTGGTGGCCCCTTTCCTCCATGTTCCCAGAGTAACTTGTGTGAATTTCAATCCCATCACCTCCTGTGACATATTAGTAGTTTGCAAGTGTCAGTGAATTTTACAACAAATAGTCTAACATTGTTTAGATCCTTGTAAGAAGCATTTATATTATTGAAGTACTAAGTCAAAAATTTCTCAGGCTATGAAAGAAATCTTTCAAGATTTTTAGGACTACTCCTGGGCATTTTGATTGACTGAAATAGGTAGGGTTCAACTTTTTAATGAGCTTAAGTATAGATCTCACTATGACATCTATATTTCCTAATATATTTTTAAATATATATTTTTATTGATATCAAAGAGGAAGGGAAAGAGAGAGAGAGAGAGAGAGAGAGAGAGAGAGAGAGACCTCAATGATGAGCGAGAAACATTGATCAGCTGCCTCCTGCACGCCCACTACTAGGGATTGAGCCTGCAACCCAGCATATGCCTTTGACCAGAATCAAACCCAGGACCCTTCAGTCCACAGGCTGATGCTCTATCCACTGAGCCAAGCCAGCGAGGGCTACTTGTGCTAATTTTTTTTAATGCAAAAAGTAATGGCTGTCCAATGTTATATTTTAATATCTAATATCAAAGTTTCTTTCACAGTTTTCTCATTTACTAACAGTGAAAGTATGTGGCTTTTGATTTCAACATTAATTTTAATCAAGGTTGATCAAATATATTTGGTATGTATAATATTTACCTCTCTAGTTGTAAAATATCTAAAAGGTATTGTGTGTTATTCACATCTTTATTGGTGACATGTAATCTGTCACCAATAAAGGTACTATTCTATACTTGATAAATTATAGCTACTGTGTTATGTTATTAAATAATTTGATTTTCTATTTCTATCAAGGTTAAACATAATTTATTTTTCTATGCTTTCACCACCATTTTTAAACACCCATTTTGCTACTAACACATTTTTATACTTCACTAAATTTAGGGACCCCATGTTATCTTTGTTTTTTCACATCAGGAAAGAATTCTGACTTAAATATCTCTCATTAGAGAGCATTTAATAACAGAAGTGGATTAATCACCAAGGACATTTAAAATGTATATAACAGAAATAACAAAACAAATTGGTAGGGATAAATGTAAGTTTATGTTGATTGTCCACTGCTACACTTGACATTTAGGTACCTTTTATTTTGAAAATTGTACTAAATGGAATATACATACCGTATCTGCAGATAGAATGGTGTGCTATAGTAAACACATTTGTTTATGTTCTCAAACCTGATCCTCTTCCTGAAACTGTGAAACATATAGGGCACTTCTTGGTTTTAAGGGCACTAAGATAACTGGTCCAGTTTGATTTTTCAGCAGGAGCACCGAGGTCGAGGCATGTCTTGGTTTAGGAACTGGCAGTTGTCCAATCCTGGTAGAGTAAAATGAGGCTGGAAAAGTAGGGAAAATGGCCTCAGTTGATAAAAATTCAGAGGGGAAGGGATCTGTTGATAAACAGCATCTTTTAAGTATATTTGCATAGGGATGCCACTAGGGGTTGCAAATTCAGTGTATTAGCTATCTATTGCTATGTGTCATATTACCACAAAATTAAAGGCTTAAAACAACACAAATCTATTGTTGCAAAGTTTTTGTGTGTCAAGAGTCTGGGCCCAGTGTAGCTGACTTATTTGCTTACCGTCTCATACGGTTGCAGTAAAGGTCTATCTTATCTGGAGGCTGGACTGAGAAAGGATCAGTTTTCATGTTCATTCGGGTTTTTGGAAACATTCCTTTCTTTGTAACTGTAGGATTGAGTGCCCAAGATGCTGGCTGGAGGGTGGAGGCCATGCCCAGCTGCTAGAGGCAGCTCCCAGTACCTAGTCAGGTTGGCTTTCCGTGCAAGTCATTTCACTCCACCGAACTAGGATGGAGAGTCTCTAGAGCAAGTCTGCTAGCAAGATGGAATTTTATTTAATGTAACAAAACCACAGGAGTGATATCCATCACCTTTCTTAGCCAAACTCTATTGATTAGATGCACGTGACAAGTCCTATTGGCACCCAGGGGAGAGTGTTACACAAAAGCATGACGCTCAGTTGGGCCAGGATCATGGCGCAGAAGCAGAGAGTCTGTCAGCCACAGTCAGGAGGGATAGGTCTATCAGGCCCAGATGAAAACAGCAGAAGTAAAATTTCTGTCAATTCTCACAAGACTAGCGAATGGTAAGACTTAAAAAGAAATCTTTCTTGTTCCCAGAGTGAAACCCTTAATGTGATGAAAAGTTGATATCTGGCTCTTCTTGGCTCCGTGACTTCTATTCCACATCACAGCATCATGAGCCAGTTCAGTCCTGGCTCCAGTCCCCACACGAGCTCTATGCTTGGCCTCCGCCCAGTGTTCACCAAGGCATCTTGTTGGTCGATGAATTGTTTCAGAAGCCTGCACCCCACACCTGCTTCTGAAATTTAACATACAGAGAGGCGGAGCATGGGAAACAGGCCCCCTGGATATAGTCTGGTAAGAGAGTTCCTAAGGCAAGCAGAAAATAACTCAGTAGAGAGCAGAGGAATATCTGCTGAAGAACAGAGAAAATAATATGATTAAAATGAAGAAAAGTGGATTGAAAAGTGCCTCTCCTCCTTATATTCTGCATGATATATCTTGGATTTTTAAGTTGCAGACATGGCTACAAATTTGTAGATGGCAAATTAGTACCCTGAAGGCTGCATATTTGAAGAATATAAAAGTGAAGTAGGATTCTGTCTTTTTCTCTCCCTTTGGCCAGAATGACAGAGGTGATCTTGGGTGGATAGTGAGCAAGGGTGTAACATAGAGATTAGAATGGATGGGCAAGAAGTCCAACAGGAGCCCAAATTAATCAACAGGAAGGGAACAGAAATTGAGGCATAGCCCTGAGGTATGCTGAACTTTGGAACCAGAGGGACAGTACCAAAGAAACAGCTAAGCAATAAGGCTTTTGGAGTATTATCCTTGGAAAATACATAACAACTAGGTTGTGCTTAAGGATGACTCCCTGCTGTTAGATTAGCTGGCTGCATGCATCTGGAGTAACAACATACTGGCAGTCAGATGCATATCCTGCAAGATCAGGAAATCCTGAATACCCTTTAGTTGTTCTATGTGAGGGTATATTCATTCATCAGCTATAGCAGCAAATAAGACACAAAAATACCTGCCCTCATGGAATTTCTATTCCAGTCCCAGGACATAAATTCTAGCACTATAAGTACCAATATTATTTAAAGATAGGTGATACATCCCACAGAAAACAAGTAACATGGCAAGGAAGTCAAGCAGTCTTAATTACTGGAAAATAATATTTAAAAAACTCTTAAAGGAAGTTAAGGTATGAGCTAAACAGATGCATTGTGAGGTGGGTCCTACCTGCTGTGTCTGAGGGATTGGAGAGACAAGTGCATCTAGAGTGGACCAAGCAAAAGGTAGATAGTGGGAGATGAGGGCAGAAAGGTTATGGAAGGCCTTATCATATAGGATTGTGTAGGTCATCAACAAGGTTTGGGTGCTGACCCTATGTGAAATGAGAAGCCATTGGAGAATTTAGCTAGACAACAGGAAGCCTGGAGATTTCATTAGTGACATGCTATACCTACAAGCAGACTTCAGTGTCCTCCACTGTTACTGATTTCTGTCTCTGCTCTTTTCTACCTCCAAGTAATAATAATCCTATTAGACATATAAAAGTCTCCTGTCCTTGTATTTGTCCTTAATTCCAGAAACACATAGCCACTTGTGTTCCTTTAACATGTCTAAGTCTGCAAATAACTCTTTTAATTAATATGTAAATCACCAAAATCTAAAGATTGTGATGTGTTACATCAAGTTCAGGATCGAGTTCAGTAATTCCTACAATTCATATCCTGATTTCACATATTTTCCATATACAGAAAATAAACCTTCTTTACACTTCTGATGCCAATGTTCTCTAAATATTTCTTTCCTTTTTTTTTCCCCCGTACTTTTACTCTCACAAGTATAGCCAATTATCTGGTTGCTGGATAAAAGCTATTGTTATGCTTTTTTAAAAATATGTTTATATTGATTTCAAAGAGGAAGGGAGAGGAAGAGAGAGATAGAAACATAAATGATGAGAGAGAACTATTGATCGGCTGCTTCCTACACGACCCACACTGGGGATTGAACCCCCAACCCAGGCAAGTGCCCTGACTGGGAATTGAACCATGACCTCCTGGTTCATAGGTTGGCCCTCAATCACTGAGCCACACTGGTCAGGTCATTTTTCCACTTGACTGAACTAATCTATCAAAAGATATAAGTACTGGGGATTTTGTCTCTTCTTTCACCTTCATTTCAAGCCAGTGTAAGACAGAGAATAGAATGAAAGAAAGTGTTTGCTCTACAGACTTAAACCCTTCCCCTGGCCTGGACTGAGAGTCAATCCATTTGAATCCTATTTAAACTCTATCCATTAACATAACCTTGGAAAGCTGATATTTGGGGCTTTTATTATCTTTTTCTCATTTTGTTCAGAATGTTCGGAGTGGTGAGAGATGTTTATTAGGCCTCTTCAAATCTAGATATTCTTCTTCAAAGATTAAAATCTTACATTGGTTTTAAGATACAAGAAATTAGAAAGTATGGTAACTCGAAGTAGGAGATATCACTGAGAAAGCCATAATTTTCCATTGTTTTCAGCTATGCACTGCAATTTTCATTATAAATCTCATCCTTACAATGATAATATGCTGCTACTAGGAGACAATGTTGCCACATAATATAGACTTCAAGGCTTAAAACATTTTGATTGAACTAGAAGAAGTAGGCATACAATTTGTCTCTGTGATTTATAAAAAAGACTAGTGTA
This sequence comes from Myotis brandtii, assembly GCF_000412655.1. NCBI lineage: Eukaryota > Metazoa > Chordata > Mammalia > Chiroptera > Vespertilionidae > Myotis > Myotis brandtii. The sequence continues at coordinate 356,014 of NW_005353896.1, read as the reverse complement.
AAATTCTATCTTAAAATGCAAAACAAGACATCAACATGAATCACTCTATTTTTAATTGAGGAAAATTTATGTAGAGGAGATTTATGCATAGGTTTATATTGTACAATTCATTGAGTTTTGACCAATGTGTGACCCATAAAATCAACACCTCAATCAAGACAGAGAACACTTCTATCAATTGGGAGATGTAAGTATATTTTATAGAGTACGACTTTTAAGAGGATAGAGTAAATTGAAGTGGGTACAGACCAATTTAGAAAATACCAGGGTACACAAGGTTAAGTATAGTTTAAAAAGCATTGCTCCTCACAAATCACATGTTGGGTAGAGGTTGGAGTTGAAGTGTATATTCTACTTCTGCTTTTAGAGTATTGCTTATGAAAGTGTGTATTGTAAATCAATGCTTTAAGATTGAAAAAAATGGGTGAAAAGCCTAATATATATAATGAAATAGGCCCCCAGAAACAATAGGGAACTTTTGTGTTTCTCATCTAATATTTCCTAGTTGAAACATTAATCTTAAACTTAGACTGCACCCATTTGTTGATTTGAAGGCAAACATCTTCCCCTGGGATCTTTGGCCTTATTAGTAGACCAAACTATTGGGTAGGTGCAGTATAGCTGGGTGATCAAGGTGTCTCTCCATATTATCAATTGTCTCTCATGTAAGGCATAACGAGTAAAGAGCTATCAATATGTGTCCCTGTTGTAGAAGAGCTTCTACCACTCTTGGAGTGTTTTCTCCTCCCCCTCCCCACCCCTCAGCTTTATTAAAATACTAGAGGCCCGGTGCACGAATTCATGCACGGGTGGAGATCAGGGGCAGATCAGGGCTCGGCCTGTCAGGAGGAGGAGATGGTGGGAGGTTGGCTGGCCGGCCCACCCGGATCAGGGCCCAATCAGGGCCAGGCTGGCTGGGGGGAGGGGATGTGGGCAATTGGCTACCCGGCCCTGGCCCCGATTGAGGTAGGGGGGCCGATTGGGGTGGGGCTGGCCATGAGGAGGGGCTGCGGGGGTGGGCCAGCCGGTCCCACCCCTGAATGAGGT
>NW_005353896.1:349622-354827 GCF_000412655.1 Myotis brandtii | reverse complement strand
CCACATGGGGGAGGGCAATCAGGGGGGGGGCCAGCTGGTGGGAGGGGCCACGGGAGGTTGACTGGCCCACCCCACCCCCCGATTGGGCCAGTTCGCTGGCTGCAGTGGGTGTCATAGTGACCACTCGTTCCAGTCATTCCAGCATTCCGGTCACTGGTGTTTTATATATATACTAGAGGCCCAGTGCACAAAATTTGTGCACTCTAGCGGGGTTCCTCAGCCCAACCTGTGCCCTCTTACAGTCCGGGAGCCCTCGGGGGATGTCTGACTGATGGCTTAGGCCTGCTCCCCACGGGAAGTGGGCCTAAGCCATCAGTAGATCATCCTTAGTGCTGCCGCAGAGGCTGGAGAGGCTCCCACCACTGCTGCTGCACTCGACAGCCGTGATCCTGGCTTCTGGCTGAGCAATGATCCCCCTGTGTGAGCGCACTGATCCCCAGGGGGCAGCTTCTATATTGAGCGTCTGCCCCCTGGTGGTCAGTGCACATCATAGTGACTGGCCGTTCTGCTGTCGGGCCGAAACTGGCTCTCCAACATCCCCCAACGGGTCCTGGATTGTGAGAGGGCACAGGCCAGGCTGAGGGACCACAGTGTCACATGATTGGGGCAGGGAGGGAGGCTGGAGGTTGGCCAGCTGTGGAGGGACTGCAGGAGTGCTCCAGGGCGTGTCTGTCCCATCTCACTCAGTCCTAATTGGCCAGACCCCAGCAGCAAGCGACAGACCAGTCTGGGCATCTGCCCCCTGGTGGTCAGTGCACGTCATAGCGACTGGTCGACCAGTCGAGTGTCTGCCCCCTGATAGTGCACATCATAGGGAGCGGTTGAGTGGCCTTAGCATATCGTTAGCATATTATGCTTTGATTGGATAAACGGACGACTGGATGACCAGACATCCGGACACTTAGTATATTAGGCTTTTATTATATATGATAGATAATTGACATATAATATTGTGTAAGTTCAAGGTGTACAACATGATGATTTGATACAATTATATGTTGTGAAATGATTACTACAAAGTTAACACATTTCGTCATTTCATCATCTCACATTATTACCGTGTGTGTGTGTGTGTGTGTGTGTGTGTGTGTGTGTGATGAGAATATATATTCTCAATGTAAGACCTATTCTCTTAGCAACTTTAGGTATATAATACAATATTGTTAACTATAGTCACTAGGCTATAACTTAGATCCCTGAAACTTATTCGTATTAGAATTGAAAGTTTGTACCTTTTGACTTGCATCTCCCCATTTCTCTCTCCAGCCCCTGACAACCACCATTCCACTATGTTTCTATAAGTTTGGATTTTTAGGATCTAAATATGTGATATACAGTATTTGTCTTTCTCTGTTTGACCTATTTTACTTAGCATAATGTTGGGATGTTTGCTTTTATCATAACGAAGGAAATATCAATTCACTTCTGAAGATGAACAAATCATTCCACTTTCTAGACATTCTGGCTGAATTTTTACAGCTAGATATAATTTGATGTTTTGTGTTTGCTCCCCGAAAATGGCTTAGCAATCTGCAACATTTACAAAACTTCTAATTTCTTTAGTAAAATAGAACTAATGATTTTGTCTTAGAAAAACAAAATGATCAACCAAAAAAACAAAACATAACATAAGAGAAAATTAAATAAAATTGTAAGTAATATATTATCAAAAAGAAATGCTAAGCATTAAAAGAAGATTATTCTAAATATAGATTGCTCTTCTATGCCTGTTAGATGATGATGTTGTTGATCATGATGATGCTGATCATCATGATGATGATAGCATAACTTAATGGCTCTTTGCTAGTGCCAGCTTCTTGCACTACATGTTTTGAATGCATTATCCCATTGCATAGTTACCACAACTCTAAGATATAGGTACCATTATTATCTGTGGTTTGCAGTTAAGTACGTAGAGACTTAGCTACGTTAAATAAGTCATGCCTGAGGTGGCTCAAATGAAAAGTGGCAGACCCAGGGTTCCAAATCAAACAGCATGACTCCAAGGACCTTGAACTCAATTTCCATGGCATGTTTCTCCATGTATGAGCCATGAACCATCTACATCAGTATCAGTGGAAATTGCAGGGTCTTTGGCCTCACACAAAACCTTCCATGTTTATGTCAAATGCTAATAATTAAAATAGAAAAACCTCACAGTAAATTTTAAAACACATTTTCAGTACATATGCTGTTTTAACAGCCAATATATCTGCAAAGACAGAGAATGAATAACAGAAAAACATTTCATCTAAAAAAATATATTTTGGAATTGGTTATAAATAATTTGTCTATTTCATTATCTATGAAAACTGCCTAAATATGATGGCATCAACAGAGAATTATTATTTTTTTTACTATATATAAAGTACTTTTATTTTTAAAATATATTTTATTGATTTTTTACAGAGAGGAAGGGAGAGAGATAGAGTTAGAAACATCGATGAGAGAGAAACATCGATCAGCTGCCTCCTGCACACTCCCTACTGGGGGTGTGCCCACAACCAAGGTACATGCCCTTGACCAGAATCGAACCTGGGACCCTTGAGTCCACAGGCTGATGCTCTATCCACTGAGCCAAACCGGTTAGGGCATAAAGTTCTTTTAAATTTATTATAATCCAATAGTTTTCAACTATCTGCCTGTCCCTCCACACACCTAAGTAATAGAATGCACTGTTGTCAGTAAAATGGCTGACTAAAGCAGTGACTGAAAAGGGATAAGTATGAGATTATGTGTGAAAAAGAACACATTGGTGACCCTAGCTCAGTGGATAGAGTGTTGGTCTGCAGACTGAATGGTTCCAGGTTCGATTCCAGTCAAGGGCACATGCCTGGGTTGCAAGCTCAATCCCCAGTAGGGGGTGTGCAGGAGGCAGCCAATCAATGATTCTCTCTCATCATTGATGTTTCTATCTCTCTCTCCTTCTCTCTTCTTCTCTGAAATCAATAAAAATATATATTTTTAAAAAGAACACATTGGTGGAGGAAGTAGTTAATTGAAATGACCTCCCTAGATCATTCTGATATAACCCTTAGTTTAGTTGAGAATCCTTGATGTCATTTTTGTCAAAACCACTACTGCTAATTTCAATCATGTGCTATTTTGAATCTTGGTGAAAAAAATAATGGAATAAATTATTGGTGATATTTATAAAAATATTTATTTATAAATAAAACATTACTTAGAAAGTAACTGAACCTCAAAACTTTCAGAAACTAGCCAAGATGAGAGTGTATTTTATCTTACTCGATTAAAAAGGAATAAACAATTATTTGCTATTCAATGATGGGGAAATTATATTCTTTCAACACAAAATTGTGGGTCAATATTTAAGAGAAAAAGAGTTTATAACATATTTTTCATGCTGATACAGTATGTTACTTTTGATATGAGCATATAATTTATGGACAATGGTTCAATCTATTTCAGGGATTATTTTACATTCTATTGTTATAAATTCTAAATATTTTGATGCTGAAAAATTAATGATCAGTTTAGTTTAGACTGACAGATGTCTTCAAATTAAGATGTCAGATATTTGAGTTATTCATTTTGACTAAAAACACAATGCCAAATGTTGCTACAGAGTGTAAAGGAAATTGTCATATCAATTAAGATGAAATCAGTAATGATCCATATGTTATCAAGTCATAATTGTGAAGCCTGGGTCATTACTGAGGTACTTGAGCTTTATATGTTCATGAACAGATCATTGACATATTCACTCTTTTCCTCTTTTTTGATCTATAAAAGATAGTGATATGAAAGGAAAGAAAAGAAGCACTACTTTTTGTCACCACATTTCAAGATTTTTGAGATAAAAAATAACATTGCAAATGAATACACGCTGCACGTCTCCATAATCATAGCTCTACATCTCCATAGGCGTGCCAGATTATCACAATACCATCGCTCCCTTTGTAACTTTTATACAGCCTCTAGAAATCTTGTCTGTACTACAGCTCTCTGTGAGCATCGTTTATCAACCCTACTGAACTATAAGCTCTTTGAAGGTAGTGTCTTACTGTTCATCTTTGCTTTCATACTTGTAGCATAGACACTTGACAGCAGTAGATTTTAAGTAAAAAAAAATGTACTTTTCTGTGCCTGCTCTTTTCATAAATGACCTCAGCAGAGAGGTTATAAAAACAGGTATTCTATTTCCATGATACAAACCATGGGAGAGCCAGGATCTCTGTGGTTTCTGCAAGCCTTTATCACAGGACTAGGCTATTTATAGTTGTCATAAACATTTGTCTCAATAACTGGAAAATTTCAAAAGCATTTTCTCATGTGGGGTATGGTGGCATTAAGATTTTTCAAGTTTCTTCTCTCCAATACATTTTGAGACTGATTAATATGCTTATTCATCACATACTACTAGCAAAATTCTAAAGAAACGGGAGAGGAAATGATAAACATGTCCCTTGCAGCAATCACAGACTTTACTGAATATCTCAGAACAAAAGTGATCAGGACTCTGCCTTCAGTTAACTTGTTAGTGAGGAACAGAACACTGCAATTTAGGATCCAGGGAGTAAGAAGTGGAGTCAGGAACACAAGACATCGATCTGTGTGCCCCACAGAGCAGTGCTCGGATTCTGCTGTAGTGTAGAGTTCTAAGTGCACTGTTTGAAAAGTCTGTTGCCAACATAAAATTGTGAGTCATGCATTTTAATATGAAGTCAGCTCTCCTTGAACATTGCAAACAGAGCCAAAATAGGCTTTTGTTTTTAATGAAGGGTTTTGCAGCGGAGATTTTATGATAGAAGTGCCAGTGTGGATGTTGGAGGTTATGTAAGATGGGAAAGGCGAGGAGGCTGAAGTGGTAACCCTTCTCAGATCTAATGTGAGCATGCTTCCATGTGTCTGGAATCAGGTTGCCAAGCCAAAGTGAGGAAATCTCCAAACCTAGGTCAGAGACCAGGGCTATGGACATATGCAAAGATGGACTCCGTAAATAACCTAGATTAAGTAAATATCATCAAATATTATTAATTTAGCTTTATTACATAATTTATGAAACCCACATTAGACTAATGTGTTATCTGTTAGTGATATAAATTATATTTACATTCTATGGAAATAATTGATAACAGAAATAATCAATATCTTCCTATGTTAATTGAGAATTGTAAATCAAATTACATCTTACATTTCTGTTAGCATTAATATTTTCAATTATTAAAGCTCAATGACAAG
>NW_005353896.1:347709-349587 GCF_000412655.1 Myotis brandtii | reverse complement strand
ATATATATATATATATATATATATAATCTGGAAACTGATGAAGATATGTAAGAATTAAATGTGTGGTACTCATCACCTACCTCACAATAAAAGGTAGCAGATTTCGCAGGATTAATGGTAATACTTTCAATCTTCATTATTCAATTGACAAAATAATTAATTAAAACTAGATAATTTGAACCCCACACTATGTGATGGTGGGTTAAATACAAAACAATATGTGATCCTAGACATCCAATTCTCATAATCACATTATAGAAGCAAAACATATGCATGCCTAGAGTGAACTGAAAGTCGGATTTGTGCCAGAGTAGGCCAAGCCAGTAAAACTGTGGCCAGCTACGACTGATAAAGGGGCCTGATGTGGAAGCCAAATTCAGATGAAAGCGTGAGGTGCTATCTGGACCACTTGAATTCTCTTCCTCCAGACCTGACCCGGAGATGTGGAAATAAGGGCAGGCATTTGGAAGCAGAACTAAAAGCTAAACAGAAATGGCAGTGCATATGCATGTGCATCAGTCAAAACCACAAGGGAATAATGCAAGTCACGCACAGACAGAAACTAAGAGTAAGCAAAAGCCATGAAGTGCAGACGATATATGCAGAGGGAAAGGTGATGAGTTTGTATTACCCATAGGAAGGGTATAGGTTGAGACAAAACAGAACTGAATCAATTTGAATAATGAGTATAACAATTTCCCACTATTGTGGAGTTACGTGAAATGCATTCAAGAATCCAAGAGACAGTTTAAATTCAAGTTGGAGGGTCAGGTGGGGTGGGAGTGCTGTTCAAATCCTGCTCCTGGATATCATGACATGAGATGAGGCTTGTGACTGGGACTCCTGTCCTTTCTGTTTCCATGCATATATTTACAATGAAACATCCACCTCACTACTATATAAGGTTAATGTGTGTATTGGTTTTCGATTGCTGCTCTAACAAATTAACTCAAAATTAGTAGCTTAAAACAACAGAAATGTAAGTTAAAGTTCTAGAGGACAGAATTCCTAAAATGGGTCTTACAGGGCTAAAATCAAGGTATTGGCAGGGCTGCATACCTTCTCAAAAGCCTCTGGGGGAAATGAATTCACTTGCCTTTCCCAGCTTCTAGCCTTCCAATCTTTCTGACTCAGACTCTCCTGCCTCCCTTTTTCAGGGACCCTTGTGATTGTTTTTGACCCACCTGGACCACCCACCATAATCTCTCCATCTCAAGAAACTTAACTGCATCTGTAAAGTCCCTTTGCTACATGAGGTAACACTCACAGGTTTGTTTTGTTGTTGTTGTTGTTGTTGTTGTTGTTGTTTTAATTAGGAGGTGGACATTTTTGAGGACATTTATTCTCCCTAACACATCTCACATAATGAAACTCCAAGGAACTAATTGACAATCAGTATTACAGAAAGCTATGTCATGGGAGTTTATTACTAAGGGAAATCCTTGGGGTTTGGACTGCCAGATAAGTTGTTATAGAATAGATGCAAGTTGGGTAGAATTTTGAAGGTTAGGTGAGTTTTTTATTATCAAAGAAGAGGATGGTTTCAATTCCAGGATGCATGTAGAGAAAACGAGAAACCAAAGAACACCAGCATAAACAAATTGTGGATGAAGAAATAGGTTCAAAAGAAATATATTTCAATCAGCTGTTGGAAGCAGAATATTCACATAAGAGAATAGATAGAGGGGCAACTGAACAAGTCAGATTTGGGGAAAATGTGGAATGTTTTAAAAGTCTAACAAACCAACACCCATTTTTGATAAAAACTCTCAGCAAGGTGGGAATAGAAGGATCATACCTCAACATAATAAAAGCTATATATGACAGGCCCACAGCCAACATCACACTAAATGGACAAAAACTAACATCATTTCCCCT
>NW_005353896.1:337151-345924 GCF_000412655.1 Myotis brandtii | reverse complement strand
AGGACACATATGTAATACCCTTTGTAATACTTATTATAATATTTTTTAAAAAAGAATAAAAAAAATAAAAAAATAAAAGTCTAACAAAAACATTTCACTTAAAGGCATAATCATTGATTTTCCAATATGATAACAAGAGGAGGTTGTGGTAAAGAAATGTTGAGAGAGAATTCCAGGTTCACTAGCTATGGCAGTGTGAAGTCATGAAGTACTAAGTCCTCTATGGAGGTAAAAAAAAATAAAAAAATAAAAGTCTAACAAAAACATTTCACTTAAAGGCATAATCATTGATTTTCCAATATGATAACAATAGGAGGTTGTGGTAAAGAAATGTTGAGAGAGAATTCCAGGTTCACTAGCTATGGCAGTGTGAAGTCATGAAGTACTAAGTCCTGTGCTATGGAGGTGACAAATGTAATGGAAAGTAAAGGGAAGATATAAAAATGCTGAATTTTGCTTTAAATGTAAAGAAACAATTATATGTGGAATACTGAGTCATATAATAATTACTTGTCAAGCTAGATAGATGTCATGGAAACATTTATTTTTTATTTTTTAAGTATCAACATCTATTGTAAGTTAATATGAAGAAATAATTGTTGGAGAAATCATAGCAGCAAATATAAAGTGATACTTATATTTAACTTTGGTTTATACTCAGATATAAATATATATGTTCATGCTTACATGTGAACATGACTAAATATAGCCAATATTCAAGGTAAAAAACTGAAGTCTTATAGAAAAAGACCAGTGTGGCTTTTATATTTTGACTCTATTTAGAAGGCTAATTGTTCCTCTTGGCTTAATACTATAGTTCGATCTTCACATATAGTGAAATCAAAGCTCGCTTTAGTTCTGTGAGATTGATATGCGATATCACCAAAAGGTAAAAAATAAATAATTCTATTTGGCTTATAAAGCTCTCTTTTGGAGCAATCCTTGTGTTTCTACTGTAGAAGTGATATGTTCATGTCAACCCAGGACACCTAACCACAAATATAAGAAAATAACAGTGACTATTTGCAAAAAAAGATCTATCTTAAATACTATTGTTTTTGCAATTAGGCAGTAGATAATAAGACACTCACTGTAAAAAATGATAGGAAGCAGTTCAAAGAATGATTTGCTATGTGCTAGGTACTTGACACAGTTTAGGTCTCACAACAATACTGCATTGTAATGTGAGAAAGCAGTTTCTGATGAGTTAAATGTTTGTGGTCACATAGTTTATGATATTTGTTTTTTATTTGATTTAATGTGACCTCATTCTAGGACAGACAAACACAAGTCACATGGTAAAGCACAATTCTTAGCAACTAAATTGTTTGAATAGTTGCATTGATGCATGTCAGTCAGTTTCCTGTCTAATTAGGTATGGAGTATAATTTTAAATTTAAACACCAAACAAGGCCTTATGGCATCCAAAAAGATGAAGAATCTAGAAGGAAGCAATGATTTCTACATCCCAATCAACATTCTAAAAAACAGCACAAATAACAACAAACAAAAACAAAGCATTGTATCAGTCAGATTGTTGGTATACATCGGTGGTTCTCAAACCAATCTAAACATTTGAGACATCTAGCGTATTTTTCTAAAAACCAGTTTTTGGACCCCTTTACAGTAGTCCCTCTTTATCTGCGGTTTTGCTTTCTATGGCTTCAATTTCCCACAACCAATTACAGTCTGAAAATATTACATGGAAAATTCTAGAAATAACAATTCGTAAGTTTTCAATTGTGTGCCATTTTAAGTAGCACAGTGAAATCTTATGCCATCCTTCTCCATCACACCTGGAACATAAGTCATCTCTTTGTCCAGCATATCTACACTGTCTGTATATGCTAACCACCCATTAGTCACTTAGTAACTGTTTGGTTATCAAAAAGGACCACTTTCACATAAGTTTCATCACAGTATATGGTTATAATTGATCTATTTTACTATTGTTGCTGTCAATCTCTTACTATTGCTAAATTTAAACTAAACTTTATCATAGGTATGCATGTGTAAGTAAAACCAGTATATAAATAAAGTATTCCAAAAAATGTATACACACTCTAACAAAATTAGTCATTTCTGTAGATTCTTTTAAATTTTGAAAATGAACTGTATGGTTAATAAACACTGACTTCATAATGAATCACAGTGTGTGTATATATATGTATATACATACATATATATATAGTTTCAGTGTTATCTGTAGTTTCAGGCATCTGTAGTTTCAGGCATCTATTGGGGGCTTGGGATGTATCCCCCATGAATAAAGGGTAACTAATGTACCATAAAACCCTGATTTAATTGGTCTGTCATGAAGATGAATGATCTATATTTTTAAATATCACTTTGTATTTATAACTATTATGGATGTTGGTATATGAACCTCATTAAAAACTGTGAGGAAATAATGTTTCTCCCAGGTTGGCAGTTCTACAATATTTATTGCTGTTATAGTAAATTATTAGGTTAAGAATGAATTCTTATGCTAGCCATTATAGAACATGAGAGGTTCTTACTGCATGCCCAAAGAAAGCTCTGGGGCCATATGATAAAAAAAAAAGATAGGCATAGATTACTGTTTTATGAAGACCATAGCAACTAATGCCATTTAAATAATGAGTCTTTTCAATCTATGATTATCTATTTTGAAGTCTTGCTTATTTTTCAGTAGTAGCAGTGGATGAAAAATTTCCAAATAGGCAGCACTGAAAACAGTGTATCTGATTGGTCATTTACTAAAAGGAGGGCAGCCTGAGGGAAGGAACACACAAGGAACTTCTGCCTTTGCTGTTATGATTTACAGATGTGGAAGGCCATGTCTGGGTTGTGTTTTCTAAGATGGCGTTACATTTTTATATGCGCCTTCCAGGCTTCTCAGAATGTTTTTGGTCATCTTGTTGAACTTGTGTCAAGTAGACAAAGGGAAAGCCCAAAAGGTCATAACTGTTCTTGGATTGGTTCCTTCTAAAGAGTGTTCACTTGGGTTTTTGTTTATAATTTAAATGTTAACATTATTATTGCTAACAAACCTTTGTAAAGACAACAGAACTACTTAAGACACTGCAGCATGTGTATGGGTCCCACTACAGGCCAGCATTTCCAAATCTATGGTTTGTATTTAGGAATTTACTAGCTCTTGTGGTTAGTATGATTCGCTGGATGATGGATGATCAAACAGATTGTTGTCTCAAGTTCAAGACTGCCACCCACTGCCTCAGAAAATAACAGTATAATGGTTTCTTTAAAAAAAAAAAGAAATTGAATCTGGAAAGCCAATGTTTTTACTGGTAATGCTGGGTGAATAAGAGTGTGTCTTGTGAGTCATCTGTGATGTTAATAGGGATCCATCTGTAGTTGTTTGGTTTTGACCTTTCCCACATAAAAAGGGATTAGAAAACTAGTATTTAAAAAAAAGAATTTGCTCTTGTGCATAATAAAAACAGTATTTTAAAGCATACTTGAGATGAAACATTTCAAGAATGTCATTTTCTGGAGAAGGAACTTTCAGGAATAAATGTTATCAAACTAGTGAGTTCCCTTGCCCCCTTGATATTTCATTACACCATCATGGAAAAACATAAGGACTTAGGTTGAGCTCAACCAACCTCTTGATCCACAGCTGCGCCCTGTATACTTAGCCTGTCTCATAGGAACACAGACTAGCTCTTAGTGAGCAACTCCTTTTGTTCTCAGGAATGTAGCCATAAGTTCCTGTTATGGTGTCTCTAAGTCTAGCAGGAGGAGATAACTTCAGGGTCCCAAGGAAAATTTATGAATGTTGGCACCCAGGAGTCTAGTACAAAAAAAGAATATCTGTGACTAAGGAAACAGACTTCTCTCTCAGTTCCCTGAAATCCCTGCCCCCCTCCCATTTAAAATGCTTCTGCTTGGTCTGGAACTTCAGAGATGGCCTTTAGACATTAGTCTGCCATCTTCCCGGGCTGACAGCTTCCTGAATAAAGCAACCTTTTCTTCCCATCCCATACTTGTCTCTCAAGGGTTGCAAAGCAGCTGAACTTGGGTTTTTTTGGTAACACGCTTATCCTTTATAATTATTTCAATCTTCCCCCATTCTACTTAAACTGATAGTAACTTCACTTCACCCATCCATTTCAGTGATTGGCCTTGTTATGAGACTGAATGTTCTATACTCATCCACACTCATTTTTAATTTATTTTTTATTTTTTTCACCTGTTATAGTGGAAAGGTGTGGTTCACCCTAAGAGCCATCCTTACACCTATGTTCTGACTCCCATCTCCTCTATCATTACATAATATACATTGTGTGATAAATGTTGATATTTACATTGACTGGTCCAAGGGCCTTTTTGACAGAGAATAAGTGACTCAACCTTAAATACAAAGAATTAAATTACATTAAGGTATTGGTTAAGAAGTTATGATTTTACTATGAATTTTAGGGGCATTGAAGAATCACTTTATGTCAAACACTGAATAGAATTTACTAAAAAAAAACAAACCCAATTTAAAGTGTCTATTGTCTATTTCTCAGTCTCTTTCGACTGTTGCCAAAAATATTTTCTTTTTCTTTTCTTCCTAAATAAAGAGCCCAATAGTTTCCACTCCCAGGTATTCCCCATTGTGTCTCAAACTCTCTCTCTCTCTTTCTCTTTTTCTCGCTCTTTCTGTCTCTGTCTCTTTCTCTCTCTCTTTCATGCAGGCAAAGTAAGCTAAGTCAGATTTCTTTTAAATGCATACTTGCTTCATCTATTAAAACTCTTCTTTCCTAAGTAGAAAGTCACCCACTTCAATAATGACTTGTGCTCAATAATTCTAAGACTCTTCATGTACTAGAAACCACTCTCCTTCGAAGGGAATGGATAATTACAAACACCCAAAAATTTTTTTCAGCTACAAAATTATTCCATTTAAGTACTGCGCTAAAGATTTTTCTTATTTGGTTCTATCCCAACAACATTTAAATATGCTTCAACTGCTTCAACTTTAAGGGATAATCAAACATTTGAACCCACACCTACATGCATACATCCAATTCAAAGGCTCCATTTTCATCTATAAACAGGTAATTCCCTAATTCTATCTTCTATATACTTACTGAGCAGCTCATATAGTTCAAAATAAGAATATCCAAAATCAAATTTATCAACTTTTCTCACAAATTTTCCACCTATGTAAGCACCTGACAAATTTAATCCAGATATTATAATCCCCTGGAATTTGGGAGATCAAAATAATAGAAGGGAGTACACAGAAAAGTAGTAGGGCAGCTAGTGATTGTGAGGAGTGGGCTTCAGGTGGCCATATGTTCAAATTATTTTATGAAAACCATTTTACATAGCAGTTATTCATTGGATCATTTCTATGAATATTGAATATTGGCTATTGAAATATAGAAACCAATCCTCATCTCAGGAACATAGGGGCTCCAAGAAGAGGCAACTCTTGCTGTTATTATGTAAGGACAAAGGGCTCATATAGAGAATGCTAAATATGATTAGGGCATGCTTCAGTTTTTAAGCAGGACTATCTCAGGACTTCAGGCAGTCTATGAATATTCACGAGAATTCATTCCCATCTACATTCTATGAACAGGAAAAGGTCAGAAAGTAAAAGTAAAACAAAGAAAAAGACACTATTCCTGCTCTCCTAGATTTCTACCAAGTGAATATCTTCCAAGTCCCTAACCCAGAGAAGTTTTATTTCCAGGATATACTGAAAAGGAGAGGTTGCAGAAGGCTTTGCTGAATCTTGGATTGTGTTCCGAACAAGTGACATAATATAAGTCTGTAAGGTGCTTGACATTTTAGAGAAATATTGTGCTTTTTGAAATCAAAGATTTCTAAAGTGAAGAATTATATCGCTATGGGTAGACCATGGCAGTCTGAATAGGATCATTATTAATAAAATGTTATAATACATCTTGAAATCAGAACTCCTAGAGGTGTTTATGAGGAAGCCACTGGTTTCTGGCACCAAATTGGAAGAACAAACATAGTTAAGTACTTATGGCTAATGACAAAAAATAAAAATGCCTTTGTTTTCTCAAAGAGTTTTATTATTTTGGATGCTCGAAAATAGTGCTTCCCAATCTCCTTCATGACATGCTAAGTAAAGAAAATATCATTTGTATGGGGACATAAGAGTTACTGTTTCCCGGACTGTCCAACCTCAGAGAGAAGGCAAGGGAGGGTGGAAGCGTGGGAAGAGACCAACCAAAGGACTTGTATGCATATAAGCATAACCCATGGACACAGATAATAGGCCAGTGAAGGCCTGGCAATGGGGAAAAGAACGGGATGGATGTAAAACTTTCAACAATAATGATTTAAAAAAGAGTTGCTATTTCTTTGGATATACTCTAGTATCTTTTTTTTTAATTGTGCACTTATTTAATTTAATTAATTCATTTATTTTTATTGCTCAGAGTATTACAGATGTCCTCCATTTCTCCCCTGAACAAAATATTAAGGTATTTAAATATAATCTACATATAATAATGCATATAAGATACTTGCATCAATAAAATTAGTGAGCAACTGGGAAGATATTTTAATTGATGTCAACCATAAATTTTAAAATAGGTTTTAATGCTAATATGCTAATAGATGCCATACAAAAAAGAATACCACACAATATGGTTAATTACTTCTAAAATCAGACAAACTAAGTCATGTTTTATTAATGTTTAGAACCAACTATTTTTATTCTACTACATGTTTTGATTGGCAAATACATTTTTCACCATGCAGAGAAGTTGTAGACTGCCTTTAAAGATTTCAAAAGAAACTTAGCTTTAAAAATTAGATTCTTTTCTTGATTATATCAATAGGAATGTAGCTTCAATTTGGAAACAAGAGACAAAATAAGTAAGTTATTAGCTTTATTCAGTTGCCTAAAAAGGGAAAAATGACATATCTCTCAATAAGATCAAGGCATACCCAGGGTAAGGGAAAAGTCGTTTTATAGTTGTTCATATGGAAAATAATACAATAGTTAATGAATAATAGTACAAGAATAAACTGTGTTTTGCATACTCAGAACTGTAAACCTAAATTTCCGTACTATGTATATACAATATTATTAATTTTTTAATAGCATTAGAAATTATTTAGTAGACAGCATTATAAAAAAGAAAGCTTCGTTGCTTTGTTGTTTCAATTTTGTATTGTAAAAATTGTTAAACATATTTAAGAGTTTGATGATTAATATAACAAATTGCCATGTACCCATGAAACATTTTAAATTTTACTCATTTATGAAAAATCCATATGGATTTGTTATAGGAAAATTAGCTATTGATTTTTTTCAAAGAGATGTTATGAAAGATAAAAATTGGAGCCATGCAAAAAATTAAAAAATGAAGCATGGGGAATTGATAAGATTTCCATGAGGAAATTATACAGCCTCAAGCAAAAATTAGTCAATTACTTCAGTGCCCAGTTGCATTGATTTTATAGTTTTCGTCAGGTAACTAAAATGTTGTAATCTTACTGAATTCTTTTACAAATGAATATATTCAGTTATTGAGTTATTTGGATGTATGTATATCCATATGTGTTACTATCTATCTCTGTCTGTTTACACACACATATATGCATGCATTCACTCACAGAAAAATATATATCTACAGGGTGAGGCAAAAGTAGGTTTATAGTTGTGAGTGTATGAAACATAGAGTCTATTCTTGTATTATTTATTAATTATTGCATTATTTCCCATGTGAACAATGTAAATTTACATTTACCCCCATCATGTATATTGATCCTTAAAATAGCAGGTTCAAAATAAAACAAATGATATTTATGTCTCTACACAATGTCTTTCTTCATTTTTTTGCAGTTTTCTTAAAACTCACCAAAATACTTCAATTGTATAAAAGAGAGCAAGCACTCTGAGTAATCTTGATCCTTTTTTATTTCCCTACAGACTCCTGCATGATATGGATTCAGCTTCTTATTTCATAATCACCCCCATTTCACGTCCCACCTCCAGCTCTCTGTGATCAATCCATAACTGACCTTTTCTGAAATCCTGGAGTAGTATTCTTCTGCTGCCTGCAACGTTTGATTGCCTTCTTCTTGTTCTTCAATAATCAGATAGATTTCTTTTTTGATCATTAGAATTTCTCATTCCAAATCTTACTTTATTTCTTCAGAGCACTCAGAAGCCATAAGGAATTATTTTAGATTATTGCTTGTTTCCCATACTAAAATATAAGCTCCAATAGGGAAAAAGACTATGTCTATTATATTCACCTGGCCAAATTACTGGCATTAAAAAATGATAGAATAAATACTTATTGATTGAAAACATAAAATTTAAAACCAAGTCAAGGGCGGCTTAATTTCCTGATAATCCATAGGAAGATTAATGAACACATAAAAAAAAAATAGCAAACCATGGCCTTGGACTCAAAATGAATTAAGTTTATTGTTATATTTTTAAATAACACATTCTTGTTTCCATACATGCAAACTGACAAGGAGAATATACAGTACATTTTAATTAATTTCATGGTATTTACAAGGGTAAAATAATTTCTTTAAAAATTACTATTACAGCCCTGGACAGCGTTTCTAAGTGGTTAGAGTGCTGGTCCATGCAGGAAGAGGCGTGGATTCGACTCTTCCCGGTTGACTCTTCCTGGTCAAGGGCATATACCTGGGTTATAGGTTTGAACCCTGGCCCCAGTCAGGGCAGGCAGGAGGCAATCAATTGATGTGTTTCTCTCACATCAATATTTCTCTCTCTCTCTCTCTCTCTCTCTCTCTCTCTCTCTCTCCTAAC
>NW_005353896.1:335702-337121 GCF_000412655.1 Myotis brandtii | reverse complement strand
AAAATATCCTCAGGTGAGGATTAACAAAAAATATTATATTACTTGCAAATTAAGGCTAAGACTTTTTATTTCTTCAAGGCAGTGATGTGAAGATGAATAAGATTTATCTTTAAAGTAATCAATCAAACAAATTGTAGAGAGAATGATGAATAGTGACAAGGCAAGACCACACATTTTTCCTAAACATGCTGACATTGTTCAAAATATTTTTGGATCTTCTTTTTTGGGACCGTTCTCAGAAGCTACAGCACATTCTTTGAATAGTCTCTATCACAGAACACATTTATCATTTAAAGGTGTATTCCATTGTGTGAAACACATCTCATTGGCCAGAAGAAGTTATGGCCAAGCCAAAATGGTAAGAAATGGAAAGGCATATGTTAAAGATGAAGATGCAGTTATGGGGGTCAATAATTTAGTTTACTGTAATTATCAGAGAAACCAAAACCAGAAACAATGAAAGGATAACCTCTTGGGGTGTAGTATTAGAAAACAGGAAAAATGGTTTTATTCTAAACCATTCTGTACTATTATGATTCATAGAACATTTGCATATATTACTTTGTTGAAGGGGGGAGGAAGCATACAAGAACAAAGCACAGGTGTTATTAAATACCTGAAAGGAAGAAAAATAAATGACTACTATTTTTAATTGACATTTGCATATAGTTGTAATTAGAAAATGTGAAGAATTCCAGAAACCAAATTTTAAGTACTTCATATTTTATGCATATGTCACATTAAGTCACTGGAACCATAATTAATGTGTGTGTTTTTTACTACCAGAGGTTTTTACTAAAAAAACACTTACATGAGAAATAAAAGGGTAAAATATTTGAATAAAAATATGTCGAAAATAGTATAGAATTATATATATATGTGTGTATATATATCTTACCTAATAATAGACAAACATGTAAATTGACCATCCCTCTGCTACGCTCACCAGCCCATCAAAAGAGTATGCAAATTAACCCAACAAAGATGGCAGTTAATTTGCATACGTAGGCACAAAGCAGCGGAGCGAAGACTGAAGGCTCTGGCTGGAGCAGTGAAGACTGAAGGCTCCAGCTGGCGGAGCAAAGGCCTGGGTCCCGGGTGCTGGAGGAAAACCAGTGCCGGCAGCCAGGGGAAGGAAAGGCCTATTGTACGAATCTCTTCATGCAATGGGCCTCTAGTATGTAAATATATATTTTTGAATATATATATATATTCAAAAATATATATAAATTATATATATATAATTCTTATACTCAATATAAATTATGCATTTTAGGATGATTTTATGAGGGTATCATTCATTTTACATTTTTTATTTATTTCAGAGAGGAAGGGAGAGGGAGAGAGAGATAGAAACATCAATGATGAGAGAGAATCATCAATTGGCTGCCTCCTACATGCCCCCTACTGGGGATCAAA
>NW_005353896.1:328678-335662 GCF_000412655.1 Myotis brandtii | reverse complement strand
ATGATTCTCTCTCATCATTGATGTTTCTATCTCTCTCTCCCTCTCCCTTCCTCTCTGAAATAAATAAAAAATGTAAAATGAATGATACCCTCATAAAATCATCCTAAAATGCATAATTTATATTGAGTATAAGAATTATATATATATAATTTATATATATTTTTGAATATATATATATATTCAAAAATATATATAAATTATATATATATAATTCTTATACTCAATATAAATTATGCATTTTAGGATGATTTTATGAGGGTATCATTCATTTTACATTTTTTATTTATTTCAGAGAGGAAGGGAGAGGGAGAGAGAGATAGAAACATCAATGATGAGAGAGAATCATCAATTGGCTGCCTCCTACATGCCCCCTACTGGGGATCAAACCTGCAACCGGGGCACGTGCCCTGACTGAGAATTGAACCGTGACCTCCTGGTTCATAGGTTGATGCTCAACCACTGAACAACGCCTGTTGGACACATTTTACTTTTATCGACTTCATACTAATATATTATTTTCACACTGAAATTATACCAGTTAAGTATTAAATTATGTACAATAAACAACACAAGAACACAAGTCCATGGTTCATAGATAAATAATTTATTTTTGGTGTCCTGTAATATTTATTTACTTTTACAGAGCCTTCTAATTTCTATAAGGAAATACTTTACACAAGAACTAACAAATGCAGAAAGTAGTTTGACAAATGCACATATAGTTTAATAAAATTACATAAAATTAAATTGAAATCCTTGCTCTGTTTTAAATACTATGAGTCTTTTCAGTTAAAATAGCTAATCTTTTTGAGCATTTATTATGTTTCAGGTCCTGTAACAGATGCTTCACATGCATTATTAACTACAATCTTCACAATGGCTCTGTAAAGCAAGTGCTATGGTATTATCATTTGATAGATGCAGAAATTGAGTTTTTCAGGGAGATCAATGAATTTACAAAGGTGACACAGACTAAATGTTAAGGTGGCAATTACACTGAATTTTTCCTCTTCAAATTCTTGTTCTTAGCAATGATGCAAAAACACCTGTAATATTCATATTACAAAAAACATTGTGCACATTTTTTTCTCAAGGACCTGCAAGCCATTTCTTCACAATGTAATCATTGAAGAAGATAATGCTTCAATCTCCCAGTCTCTGTGGGAGGGTAGAATAATTTTGGTGGTTACCTCCCACCAAGTTATAAAATACCACCTGTCGTGAGGGTTAGTTTATTTTTCCTTTGCATAAAGCGAATCAGCAAACAGGTGGCCTAAGATTTTTCCCATAATTCATTTGTTAAAACTCTCCAACATTTGATTCAGTGGAGTTCAAAAGACTTCTCCCAGATTGCAATACCCTTGACTAAAAACTTCCTTGCCTATTTAACTTTGTCCAGTGAAATTTTTCTTTGACATTACTCACAATACTTTACTGTAGAGACCTATAATTTTACATAGGTGTAAAGGGGGCTTTTTGCATTTATATGTGGAATATGTAAATATTTATGAGAGGTACAAAATAAAATCTTTTGTCTTTGGCTTAAATTAAGTCAGTGGGCAAAATGATTTTGAGGACTTCTAAACTTTCTAAACCTTGCTCTTGGAATTTGTATTATCATTTTACTTTTTTCCTCAAGGAAAATAATAACAATAATAACAATCAAAGGAAGTTGAAAAAAATAACAGAAGTTCATAAAAAATTAAATTCTATAGTTTAGGAATTAAATAATTAGCTTATAAACTCTTATACTAAATACCTTATTGTTAATAAGTTTAAATATTCCTTTATATATTTTTTAAAAATGTATCTTTATTGTTGAAAGTATTACAGATGCCCTCTTTCTTTCCCTCATTGACCACCTCCCCCATGGGTTATGCATATATGCACATAAATCCTTTGGTTAATCCCTTCTCCCCACACCCACCTTCCCTCTGAGATTTGTCAGTCTGTTCTATGATTCTATATCTCTGGATCTATTTTGTTCATCAGTTTATTTTGTTCATTAAACTTAATGTGAGTGAGATCATGTGATACTTGCCTTTATCTGGCTGGCTTTTTTTACTTAGCATAATACTCTCAAGGTTCCTCCATGCTATCTCAAGGGATAAGAGATCTTTCTTTTTTACAGCTGCATAGTATTCCATGGTATAAATGTACCACAACATTTTTATCTACTCATCTACTGATGGGCACTTGGACTGTTTCCAGATGTATTTATATTTTAATACTAATATGTAAACTATTTTATACTAGAGTAATAACTTAATTTACAAAAACAAATATAGCAAGTAACAAAGATTATATTGTGAAAAGTAGGAGTGCAGATAATGGGTTGGTTTGCTTTTGACACTCATTGTACCTTTGGGATTTATTGCAATGCCTACTATCAACTCCCCTGAAAGGTTGTAATTATTATTATTATTAATAATAATAATATCATTATTTACCAGACCAAAATGTTGGTCAGTAAAGGGGTGCTAGAATACATTTATTTCTATTTTAAGCATTTTCAGTTTGAGGGTCAGGAAGGAATTTTTAGGGGAAGTTCAAGTACATTTTGAGACAAACTTTTAATATGGTAGGATCTGTTGAAAGCAGTAGAAAAACAAGTATAAACAGCTTTGTTTCAAAGACTAAATGTAGCTCTTTTCCTCCAAAAATGTTAACAAACATACTATGCATCACTTCTTCAGATAATGGTGTCTCATGAGTCAACCAAATGTTTTCCAATATTTTCAACCTACCCAGTGCCCTATGTCATACCTGATATTATCTATTTCAACTTTGGGAGCCCTTCCGCTCAGTAACCACAGTCACTTAGATTTCTGGACAGGTGTTTGAGCTCTCTGTCTGACTCCAGCTTGTTTGCACAGGAGCTAAATTCTTGAGAAGTCCACTTGAATCAGAGGCATCTGTTACTATAGCCTCATTTCAACATGAGGGCTAAGCAAAATGTCCACAAAGCAAGGCCGACTGTGAATGTTTATATAGACCGCTCTCAAATTCTGCCAACTGGCTTATGAAGCCTTCATCTATTCTCTACCAGAAAATCATGTGTGTCATATTCCATCCCCATTACTAAAACTGTCAAGAAATGTACAGGGTCCGAGATATCACCCTACTTGTAAGCCAATAAGTTAGCCTGTCACAGTTTTATAAATGCTAAGACACAAAACTCCTGGATTAGAAATGAAGGAGAGATTATTTTTTCATAGCAACAGCTATGAGAATCAGCATTTTGCACTGGTTACCAGAGATATAATTCCCATGAGGTAGAGAAAAGAGAGCGTATAATAGTTGAACATGCAATAGGTTGTGTCATAGGAAAGAACATGGGCATTAGAGATGCCTAATATTTTAGAAAAGGCAGTGGGCATGCCCATCTTTTGCTCTGTAGGAAGACACTATCTCTAGCTTCCTAGGCTGTTGGTATATATGTATATATTTCATATATGTATATATTTCATATATACTAGTACATATATAAAAATCTGAAGTGGCATGGATATATTATATCAAACAGTACTGTCTCTAAAACAGTAGCCTTGTCAATATTCCTTCCCACAGACATTTGTCTTCTAATCACATCCAATTTTGTACTCAGCACATCCATCATTTATTTCTTTGTTGGACTTTCATTTACCTTACTTTGCATGGTAGCTTAGAATCATAAAAATGATTGTGCAGGCTGAAACTGTACACGGCATAATTAATATTCAATGGGGAAATTGCATTGTTTCTTGACCTTTAAAAATGTTTTAGTGCTGGTTATAAATACATAAGGAAAGAATAGTAAAACAAATACTCATTTTGTAGAGCTTAATTTCAACATTAGAACTATTGATAATTATTAAAGTGTTTTATTTTTTTGTGAAAAAACTATCAAGTAATTGTATAGTATTTGTCTTCTCCTCATCTTATAACTTACAATATAGAGTGAACACTTTTATGATTTTAGGAATTTCATACTTCTTTCTAAGTTTGAATTTGATTCCAACATTTATCCTTTGTATTTACTATGTTATAAAAATATATTCAAGAATTACTTTATTATGAAACTTTTTGCTGGTGACATTTTCTGTAGGACATCTACATTCCTGTTAAATACAATCAGTTTCTTGCCCAGTTGGCATGGCTCAGTGGTTGAGTGTCGATCTATGAACCAGGAGGTCGTTGTTTGATTCCCAGCCAGGGCACATACCCTGGCTGCGGACTCGATCCCCAGTGTGGGGCATGCAGGATGCAGCCAATCAATGATTCTCTCTCATCATTGATATTTCTATCTCTCTCTTTCTCTCCTTTCCTCTCTGAAATAAAAATATATATAAAAATAAACAAATACAATCACTTTATTTATGTTAATAAGTTTTCTTTTACTTAAGTTCCTCTGGCTGCATATTACATCTTTCAAATAGCGGACTTGTCAACCTTTCCACAGGCATTTATCTTTTAATCATATCCAATTTCATGGTCAGCATTTTTACTGTCTATTTCTCTATTAGACTTTCATCTTTGTTGGCCATGTCCCTCTTCTCATTATCCATTTTTTTGAAAAATATCTATAGGCTTATTACTGGTAGACCAGGAGGCCAACACAATTTCACACTTGCTGTCTGTGTATGAAATGAATAAAAGATACACAGTGACCAATCAGCAGCAGACTTTGAAAGAAGTAGCATGACTGAACATTATACCCATTTGTTACTTACATAGGGGTTATGGAATGAAAACCTAGTGGTAAAATTTGTACTTTATGCAATTACTCACTAATATTAATATTCTATGGTAACTGAAATCTGAGAGAGAGTGTGTATGTCTTCACTGTTATTGATGGATTTGAGAATTTCTGGGGAAGATAGAGGTTACTCTACACTTCCCAGTCTTCCCTTTCTCTATTTGGAGTGGTTTTATACCAATGGATTATTCTTCACACTAGTTGACAGAGTTTTGAGATTCTTTAGAATATGCATTTGCCATTTTGATCCCAGTCAATAAAATTTGAGAACCTCTGCCAAATTATTTAATTCTTCATAAAAAAAATCCGAAATGATTTCTGATGTGACATATTTACAAAATAATAGCAATACAAGTGCCATTTATTTTAGAATAATTTATCTTTTGAAGAACTCTAGGTGATGTATAATATAAAGTCTCCTTATATACTCTCCATAAATATATTTATTGCTAAACTTATAGAAATTTATGTATTTTCTAATTAGAAACAAATGTATAGAGTATTACCATCTTTTATGAAACCATTTTAATAATGAAATTTTAATAATTTTAAAATAATTGTTTAAATTTATAAGATCATTTCCCTTGTAATTTTTAGTGTCATTTCCCCTAATTATAACTCTTGTAACTTGGATCAATTACAAAAAAATATGGCAAATATTAATATTTAAATAGAAAAAGTATTAAACAAAAATAACAATAATTAGGTTTGGTTTTTGGTATTATAGAACTGTGCATTTTGAATGCAGGAGTATTTTTTCCCTGTATATGTCAATATTTAACACAGATTTATTCCATATAATTAGTCATGATCTGATAAGGACAAATAAAACTATCTTATTGTTTTAAAAATAATGCTAAGTATATTGTCACCACATGTCCTCTAAGATTGATGTTTTTAAAATAAAATTATTTACAAATAATATATTCTGCAGGGAAACAAGTAAAATAGCTTTCTTATATTTTGTTTTATGAAGGATGATTTTGTTCACAACTAAGCATTTGGGAAGAAAATCCGGTATTCCAACTTTGATATTTTTTCAAAATAAATTACCTTCAAATATATGAAAGACTATAAAGAGGTCTCTGAATAATGACAGTAACAGTAGAAATTAAATAAACTTGATCGCTTGTATTTGTTTTATTGCTAACATATTTTATGACTCAACAGCATTGCAGTGTTTTTCTAATTTTTGCTACAAAAGGAAAGTAAAACAACAGTTTATTGTGGCAATACTTCATATTGGCCTACTTCTGTAAATTGTCTTTAAGCTCTAGGGTACAAAGAAGAACATTCATGTTTTTAAATTGGATACAAAAGCAGTTGCAATCTCATAGCTGTTGTAGCATAAATTGTCAAATAGAGACTATTAGATATGTCCAAACATATTGCACTCAGCAAATTATAAACACTTTGTGTATGTGTGTGTGCTTTACCTGGGATGAGCTTATTTAGATTTTTATTGAATATTTTAAAGATACAATGTAAGATATTAAGCATGTTCGGCTTCCAAAAACACGGTATATGATGAAAGCTCAATGCTGTTTCTTCAACATATGGATATTTATTTATTTATTTACTTATTTTTAATCCTTACCTGAGAATATATTTTTTATTGATTTTAGGAAGAGAGACAGGGTAAGAAAGAGAGAGAGAGAGAAACATCAATGTGAGAAAGAAATATCGAGAGGTTGCCTCCGTATGCACCACGACCAGGGATCAAACCCCCATCCTGGGTATGTGCCGTAACCAGGAAGTGACCCACAAACTTTTGGTGTATGGGAGGATGCTCCAACCATGGCCAGGGTCATATGTCTTTTTAGAATGGAATATAATCACTCAGTGTTTCTGAGGGGGAAAAGAAAAGAGAAAAGATATCACAGACTTGAAGACTTAAGTGACAGAAATGTATTTTCTCACAGTTCTGGAGGTAGAAGTACAAGATCAAGGTGCCCGCAGGGTTAGTTTCTGGTGAGGTTTCCCACATCCATGGTATGCAGACAATCACGTTCACATTGTGTCCTCACCTGTGGAAAGAGAGAGCTCTCTGGTATTTCTTCTTATAACACCAGTCCTAATGCATAAAGTTAAAACGATGTTTATCTTTAATTATTATTATCATCATTATTTTGTGGTTAATCATCACTCAAGGATATTTTTCCATTGACTTTTTTTATTTTATTTTGTTTTATTGCTTAAAGTATTACAAAGAGTATTACATATGTCTCCTCCCCCCCCCCCCCCCT
>NW_005353896.1:321512-328662 GCF_000412655.1 Myotis brandtii | reverse complement strand
GAATAATAGGGGTGCCAGAACAACAGGAAGAGGAACAAGGCTTAGAAAACATATTCGAAGAAATATTGTCCAAAAACTTCCCTGATGTGGGGAAGAAAAAAGTCACACAAGCACAGAGAGTCCCAAACAAGATGAACCCGAAAAGACCCACACCAAGACACATCATAATTACGATGGCAAATGTTCCATTGACTTTTAGAGAGAGTGGAAGGGAGGGGAAGAGAC
Source organism: Myotis brandtii (assembly GCF_000412655.1). NCBI lineage: Eukaryota > Metazoa > Chordata > Mammalia > Chiroptera > Vespertilionidae > Myotis > Myotis brandtii. Next base: position 328,437 of record NW_005353896.1, on the reverse strand, counting down.
AGAGAGAAAGAAACATCGACGTGAGAGAGACACATCAATTATTTGCCTCTCACACATGCGTGGATCGGGGCCAGGAATTGAGCCTGCAACTGAGGTACATGTCCTTGACCAGAATCAAACCAGGGTCCCCTCAGTCTGCAGGTCGATACTCTACCCACTGAGAAAAACAGGCTAGGGCCTTTAATTATTTCTTTACAGGCCCTATATCCAAATACACTCACTTGGATGGTTAGAGCTTCAACATATAAATTTAAGGAAACACAATTACTAAATATGTTACTGTGAAAAATCAATTCTAAACCAAGTTAATGCTGGACTGATAAACAAGACCCAATAGAAAAATATATGTCTGATTTATGAAATGTGTCTCCTTAAGTCAAATAACCTAGTAGAGTTTACAATCAGTACCTGTAATTTAGGATATAATCACATTAGGAAAATGGAAATCCAGTTTGCTCTTATAACAACAAGCAATTGAGAGGAGACACATAAACAATCTGAGCCCTCATCACAGACTGGCTCTGCAGCATCACAACCATTCTGCTATACAGACCTCCACAAGATCACCCATGGTCCTCTGGCTTTCAGTAGGATGTTAATATGAGGGCCTAACAGCCAAGCAAGGGCCTCTTGATACTGCCTTTGTAATACGGCACATACTTCCTGTGCATTAAGAGGTTGAGATAGAGTGACTGGTACAATTTATGTTTTTCTTCTTTTTTCTTGTCCAACTTCCCCCTCTTTTAACCACCTGCTGTTAAAGAGTGCTTCATTTGACATGACAATGTGGTTGTGTGGAGAGGAATAGAATAAAGAACACTAAGTTACTTTAAGGTAACTAAGTATGTCCTCTACTACCATGAACCAGGGACATGGACAGAGAAAACAGAAGAGGTTTTGCAGATGGCACTCTGAGGCTTCGCTCTACGGCTCACAAGTTTTGTTATGTCACTTTCACACCTGCAAAAGGAGAATATCATGTAACAACCTCATGAAATTGTTTAGAGGAGTAAACATGATGTCCATAATACAGTTGCTTGCACATGATATAGACAATAAAGATTGCTGTTATCCTTCCTTAGTATTGTTATTCTGTACCAGCGTTTCATTTTAGGATTGCACACTAGAATAGGAGTTTCTCTAGGGACATGGTTGAAAAAATTTTCATTGTACTTCACTCTTGTTATAATTTTAATCCTGTAAATTCAGTAATGATGTAGAAGCAAACAAACAAACAAACCAGTACATGCTTTGATAGTATTTTAGAGTAAATCACTACTCATATTTTTACAGAACTTAGTAGTTAGTTTTCTGAGAGAGTGATTAAAGACAGCCTTATAGTAAAATCTGGTTTAAAAAGAATTCAAAAGTGTTAGGATGATATAAATATGTTGAATCCGTCTAATCAATGGGAAATACTCTATTTCAGGATCTAGTTTCAGATGCCAACTCTGTCATTGGGTTGGTGTTGTAAGTGGGGGAAAACCAGGTCTTGGAATGTTTATATGTTACTTTACTCTGGAGTTAATACTGAAGAATGCATACCCTAATCTTTAAATTAATTTTTCTTAGTGTTTATGGATTTCTTGATTCCCCCCTTAGATCCTTGTCTATCATTTGACATAACATGAAGACATAACAATAATTGTTTGATGGGTTTAAGTCAGTGGTTCTCAACCTTCCTAATGCTGCAACCCTTTAATACAGTTCCTCATGTTGTGGTTGACCCCCAACCATAAAATTATTTTCGTTGCTACTTCATAACTGTAATTTTGCAACTGTTATGAATCCTAATGTAAATATTGGATATACAGGGTGTATTTTCATTGTTACAAATTGAACATAATTAAAGCATAGTGATTAATCACAAAAATAGTATGTAATTATATATGTGTTTTCCGATGGTCTTAGGTGACCCCTGTGAAAGGGTCGTTCAATCCCCAAAGGGGTCACGACCCACAGGTTGAGAACTGCTGGTTTAAGTGCTGCATTACCTGTGAAAAGTTTTGGCTGCATTAAGAACTTCTGCTGCCCAGATTATAATATACTCATAGTAATTTTCAAGTTGGTTGAAAATTTGAAGTGCTTTGCTGAATCTGAAAATTATTATATAATCAGTTACATACCTTTGTGTACTTTTTTATTCCACTTCAGTAAACCCAAAGCAATTGCCAGAAGCAGGCAACCCTGACGAAAATGTAAAAATGAGTTGACTTTCTTGGTTACTTACCAAGAATAACTTTTCTCTCTACCTAGTCTATACCATTCCCTAGTTTCTCAATATTTTGTTTTCTGAGGTCTCTCCTTGACGTCAATGTTTGGAGTTCCTATTCTTCTAGACATCACTTTCTTCTCTGTATATTGCCGTAAGTGTTTAAGAGCATGAGCTTCGTACTGAGACAAAACTGGATCAAAATTTCTGCAGTAATCTTACTAGTTATGTATCCTTGTGCAATTCTCAGTTTTTCTACCTGTAAAATAAGTGTATTCTTTTTTTTTTTTTTTACCAAATTACCATTACCTCAGAATACTGTGCCAGAAGGGAAAAAAGTGAGTTATAAATATTGAATAGAAGAAAGGCAAAAATATTTTTTTTTTGTATTTCAAGATTGATTACTTAGAAAGCATAGATCAACTGTAGAAGTACTAGAAACAGATAACTCAGAAAATTTACCAATTTTAAAATAAAAAGGCAAAATAAATGCTTTTTAAATGTCAAAAATAACAAGTATAATAACTAATATTTCCCATTAACATCCTATATAATGAAAGGGTAATATGCAAATTAACCCTAACAGCAGAACGACCAGTCACTATGACACGCACTGACCACCAGGGGGCAGATGCTCAATGCAGGAGCTGCCCCCCTGGTGGTCAGTGCACTCCCACAGGGGTAGCGCCACTCAGCCAGAAGCTGGGCTGAGGAACTCCCCCATCCCCTAAGTGCACAAATTTTTGTGCACTGGGCCTCTAGTTAATCATAACAAAAAAACTTAGGTATATACTTAACAAAAATTATTTGGATATCCAAAGCATCAAAAACTACTATAATATAAAATAATTAAAAAGATGTAAATGAATAGACACTCATGTGACATTTTTTTATATGAAGATTCCCTCTGGTATATTTCAATATTTAGGAGACATATATTTATATACAAATGACATTTCAATGGCAATTACAGCCCCTCCTCTAGCAGCTACTTTTAACAAAGTAATGTAAAATTCCTATGAAAAGTAATGATGCAAAGAATTATTTTTAAATTTGTGTGATAATATTCAGAAAATTTTAAAAATTAGAGCAAGAAAGAAAAAATGATTCTTCTGTTGATTTAAATGTCATCTAGCTGGAAACTAATATCTGAAGGCATAAATATATTAATTAAATATAATTGGAAGATAAGAAAGAACCAAATATACATGATAAAAACATAGGTACAAAATAGACATTTCAAATTATTTGGGGGTAAAATTGAGTGTTCATTATGACAAGTGGCCAGCCATTTGTAGAAAAAGTAACCTGGAGCTTTACTTCATTACTTTAGCAGAAGTAATTCCAGTTGGATCACATATTTAAATGTCAAAATGAGACCAGAAGGGTAGTAGAAGAAAAAAAAGATGGGTTCTAAAAGGATAAACCTGGAATGGAGACAGCATTTTTAAACATAGCAACATATTTAAAATGATAAATTTCATAAAAGATTTATAAATTTGACTCTATCTTATTACATTTTACTAGATAGAAAATTAAAGCACAGAAAATAATACTAAAATTTAGAAGGCAATAAAGAGCTGGAAAATATTGTAGATTACATATCAAAGGAAAAAAAAACTAATTATCTTAATATGCAAATAGTTATTAAAAACTAAAAAACAAAGAAGAATTCTGTTGCCAAAGATAATTCACACAGAGAAACACAAAAACTTGACATCTAAAATGATGATGTTTTTACAATAAAAACAAAATGCTAATTAAATGAGGAAAATATGACACATCTGATGGGCATAAGATTTTAATAATACTAGAGGCCTGGTGCACGAATTCGTGCATGGGGGGGCACGGGAGGTTGGCTGCAGGCCCCAAGGAGGGAGCCGGACCTTGGCCCCCCTAAGAATGTGGGCATGTCTGCCATCACCCACCCCCAGTTTCCCGTTCCAACCCTGGCCCGAGGGCCCTGGTGGGGTTGGGAAAGGAGATGACAGTCTCAAGCCACCATGTGGTTCCCCACTTTCCCCTCTCCTCCTTCCCTTGCTGCCGCGCCACCACCGCGGTGGGCAGGCGGCTCTAGGGGAAGGGAGAGGACAGGAGCGAAACAAACCTTTGTGTCGAGAACTGACTTTCAATAGATCACAGTGAGGGAGCTGCTCTGTTACATACAAAACCCCAACCCAGAAGCAGATCTCTTTGAATGGTTTAGCACCAGGGGCCGATGGGGACTGGGTGGCCAGAGGGAAGGGCCACAGAAAGTTGGCTGTGGGAGCGCACTGACCACAAGGGGGCAGCTCCTGTGTTGAGCGTCTGCCCCCTGGTGGTCAGTGCACATCGACTGTTAGTTCCCATTGTTCTGGTCGTTCGGTCGTAACAGTCACTTAGATATATATATTTTAGAGGCCCGATGGATGAAATTTCAGGAGTAGGAGGCCTTCCTTCCCCCAGCTGCTGGCACTGGCTTCCCTCTGGCACCCAGGACCCGGGCTTCCCTCTGGCTGCTGGCAGGCACCCCGGACCCAGGCTTTCTTCACAGCCCCAGCTTCGTCCAGAAGGTCATCCGGAAGGATGTCTGGTCTAATTAGCATATTATGCATTTATTATTATAGATGTTGAGATTGGTAATAGTGTTTGAGAGGAAAACACTCATAAAGAGTTGCTGGGACTGTAATTTTGTGAAAAAATAGTTGTCAAGCACAATTAGGAACATATTTAAAATATAAAGTGCATATATCTTTGGCCCAATAATCATTATCATTTGCATAAAATAATATAGATTCTATGCCTGTTATATTTCTGCATATATTTAAGTTTTATATATTCTCTGTGTAGATACAGATATTCATAAGCATTGCCTAGAATTACAAAGACATTATTAACAGTGATCATTTCCACACTAAACCCAGGATATGGGAGGGAGTGATGTGTATTTAAGGAAAAGCAAACAATATACTGAGATCTTCGGTCTTCATAGTCTATTCATTGATGCTGTATTTATTCATTAAAATATTTTACTTGTATTCTCTTCATTGCATTTACTTTTTTATCATAAACTTAGATTGTTCTTTATTTGTTTTATCTTAGAGTTTCTTATGTTCATCTTAGTTTATAATATTTAGTAATTATCAATCATGAAGATTAATTAGTTTATCTCTAATTAACTAGTTTATCAATTATTTTTAATAATACAAAGAGCACCCATGAGTTCAAAATCATGCACCAAGGTTAGAACTTTGACCATAAACAATACCTCATTTAAGGTCCCAGAACAAACTGATATAGTCCTGATCCCTTCTCATGTATGGGTCCTTTGATACAACCCAGAATTTTTTCTCTTCCCACATGTTGCTAACAATGAACCATGGAATTAAAAGATAGGATGCTTGGGTGCAAAGTTACAAAAGAAGATCTAATATCAAATAAAATGTACTGATTTCCAGTATTCAACCCAGATCTCAAATGTGATGTCCTTTCTAAATGTTTCTTTTAATAGAGAACTTGAAATATGTATAGATCAAGATATGAGGATTAATGCAGCAACTGTATTGTACTGTATAAATTTCACCAAGACTATATAAGAAAATTACCTTTCTAATGTGGAAGTTACTAACTTTTAGGGGGGAAAAAGGAGTTTTTGAAAGTACTATTGATTTTTAAACACACACACACATATGTATTTTACAGATTTTGTACAACTATAAGTGATTAATAACGAGGATGTAATTTCAACATTAGAATGTGACTATAAAGAAATAATTTTCTCCAGATGCCACCATACATCACTAGCCCATCAGGCCCAGTGTGACATTGATCCTCTCCAACTGTTTGAGCACCGATGCTTGGCAATGCCCTTGCTTGCAGATTCTGTCTTGGATGGCTCCATATGTTACTACTCACTCCACATTTCCTGGCAGCATAATTACCATTTTCTGACAGAGGGTTGGCCAATGCAGTCATCATCTCAAAGGGAGTAGCTAGCTACTTACTGAGCTTTAGGTAAAGCTGCCAGACACCTTGTCAATCCTCTGTGCTGACATGGAACAAGACACATAAAGAATTCACACTGAATCAGTGTCTGCACACTGCTTTAGTACACAAAATCATTGCTATGACTGCTTAGATATCAAAATGGGAAAACTTTCCCTTTTCCTCACACATACTAATATTTCTGAGAAAGGAGAAATAAAATAATTTACATATGAGCATAATAGTTTCTTCTCTCATACCTTCCCATCCCCATCCAACTCTTTAAATTTATTTTTATTGCACAATCTACACTAATAAAAGAGAAACATGGTAATTAGCGTACGACCGCTACCCTTCCCATTGGCTAATCAGCATATCCTTATGCAAATTAACTGTCAGCCAAGATGGCGGCCGGCAGCCATGCACTGAAGCGAAAGAGAGCTTGCTTGATTCAGTGACGGCGGACTCCAACGTTCCCCGCCCGAGTTGCCAGCCTCTCAGCTGCAACTCTAAGCAACTATGTACTATGTTGCAAATATAGAAGCTAAACAAAACCCCAAAAACCTGCTTTCAGTCAGCCAGGATCAGCCAGCTGGACCGCAACATTGTATCAAATACAGAAGGAAAAACAAAGGCCAGAAACCGGCTTTCAGCAGCTGAGGCCTCAGAGCTAAAGCTGGCGTAGAATAAAAAAAAAAGAAAAGAAAAAAAGGAGGTGTTGGGAGCTTTAGTCACCTGCCAGCCGGAAAA
>NW_005353896.1:317958-318911 GCF_000412655.1 Myotis brandtii | reverse complement strand
CCCAATCGGCCCTACCCTGAGCGTGACTGAGGGTGGCATCGCAACCTCCTGATCCGCCCTGCTCTGTGCATGAAGGGGCGGCGCCCCAACTCCCCAATCGGCCCTGCTCTGAGCCCCACCAGGGGCTGCACCTAGGGATTGGGCGTGCCCTCTGCCACCGGGGTGCAGGCCTAAGCCAGCAGGTCGTTATCTCCCAAGGGGTCCCAGACTGCGAGAGGGCACAGGCCGGGCTGGGGGACCCCCCTCCTCCACCCCCCAGTGCACAAATTTTTGTGCACCGGGCCTCTAGTAAGTATATAAACATATAAATAATTTCTTGTGGGCCTGAAGGACAGGGTAAGAAATAAATTTGTGTGACCCAATGGAGTTTCCATTTAAGTTGGACTATATAATAGATTATATCTGTGAGATAATAGGAAATACTTTTATTATAATTTCAATTAGCATTGAGCAAAGCTGCCAGGTGATACACCAGCAGATTACCTGTTTCAAACATATTCCTTCTTAACTTCATTGAATAACAGCTACCCAACTTGATCCTGGTGATCAGGGTTAATTTATTTCTGCAAGTATGATAACACTTTCCATTGGTTCTTCATCTCTTAGCAAGAAAAGCCCAGAAGTTTCTAGGTGGTTTGCCATAGTTTAAATCTGAGTGGGATACTTACTCTGTATTTAGTAGAGGTTATCTTTCTTGAGGAACCAGGATCTCCACATTCATAGTGACTAAAATTGTGAATAAGAGAACCAAAATTCTCCAAGTCGGTCACTATTGGGATCACTTGTATATTCACCCCTTGTTTTTCAATTCATGTAATCTGAGGGCCAGCAGCTTCCTGGTATTAGAGTGTGTGATACAGGCAATGGATTCCATGTACAGATATATATATACTAGAGGCCCGGTGCACAAAATTTGTGCACTCGGGGGGGGGGGGGGCGCCCGCCCCGGGCCC
>NW_005353896.1:302062-316675 GCF_000412655.1 Myotis brandtii | reverse complement strand
GCTTCCTTCCTCTGTAGTGAAGTGGGTTACCTGATATGATATAATGTTATATGAAATAATGTTATGATTCATCACTCTACTTTTGCAGATAAGAGTCCTGGATAAAGTGTTGCAAGCAGAAAAGGCATAACCAAACCTATAATACATATTTGTTTAGGTCAAGATGGATCATGGCCTTTCTAGAATGGGAAGAATCCAATTCAATCAACATCACACCATATGGGTATCTGCTTTTCACAAAGGATGATGCTGTATAAGAGCCTCAACATATCAACCTGCAGATGGTAGATTGGACTATTGCCATTTCAACTTTGGAGAGTGGGAGCCCATGTTATTGGGCCCATGCATAGTCAGGGTCCTTCCCACATTCATATGCTCACTGTGGCAGTACTGTGGTGGCTGGTAGCATGGCTAGATGATCTCAATAGGGCATTTACAAGTTGTTTAGATAATATAGGATCATTTCTGCTGGGCATTGCCATACAAACTAAGCTCTTCACACTTTGTACCTAATCCAATTGGTCCAATCACATACTTATAACAAAGATTTCTTTATCCCCAAGTTTTGAATTTTGTTTTGTTTTGTTGTGTTTTTTTCTTATTTCAATGGTACTGAACAATTTTCCAATTCACTTGACTTTATTCTGCACAAAAATGTACTAGTAGGAATCAGGTTTCTCACCTGAAGATCAGCCTTTGGGAGAATATTACCTCATCACCACAGCCAATGTGAAATGGGGCTTTATTGCAGTAGCAATTCATTTTTAGCATGAGCTTACATACCAAATTCACTCAACCTTGAAATATACTCAGCCTTTTTCCTTCTCTGTTAGCTGATCATAATGGGGGTGCCTAGTTGAGAACTGAGGGTAAGGCATCTGTGAAGCAGTAGTGGATGAGATTGGGATCTGCCCTTTGGTCCTGCTTTTCCCTCATCATAGATGAACTTTCTCCATTTTATTACATACTAGAGGCCTGGTGCATGAAATTCGTTCACAGAGGGGTGTCCCTCAGTCTGGCCTGCACCCTCTCTAATCTGGGACCCCTTGGAGGATGTCCAACTTCCGGTTTAAGCCCAAACCAGCAGTCGGACATCCCTCTCACAATCCAGGATGGCTGGCTCCTAACCGCTTATCTGCCTGCCTGCCTGATTGCCCCTAACTGCTCGCCTGCCTGCCTGCCTGCCTTCCTGCCTGATTGCCATAATTTCCTTCCTCTACTGGCTTGGTTGCCCCCAACTGCCTTCCTCTGCAGTCCTAACTGCTCGCCTGCCTGCCTGCCTGATTGCCCCAATTTCCTTCCTCTGCTGGCTTGGTTGCCCCCAACTGCCTTCCTCTGCAGGCCTGGTTGCCCCCAACTGCCCACCCTATGGCCTGGTCGCCCCCAACAGCCCTCCTCTGCCAGCCTAGTCACCACCAACTGCCATCCCCTGCAGGCCTGGTCACCCCAACTGCCCTCTCCTGCCAGCCTGGTTGCCCCCAACTGCCCTCCCCTGCTGGCTTGTTCGCCCACAAGTGCCCTCCCCTGCTGGCCAACTAGTGGCGGCCATCTTGTGGTGGCCATCTTGTGACGACATTGGGTGGCCATCTTGTGATGATGTGAGGGTGCTGCACGAGGGCACGAGGGCGTCAGGGCCACCTAGGCTTTTATTAGTATAGATCAGGGGTCCTCAAACTTTTTAAACAGGGGGCCAGTTCACTGTCCTTCAGACCGTTGGAGGGCCGGACTATAGTTTAAAAAAAAAACTATGAACAAATTCCTATGCACACTGCACATATCTTATTTTGAAGTAAAAAAACAAAACGGGAACAAATACAATATTTGTATTTGCATGTGGCCCGCCAGCAGTAGTTTGAGGACCCCTGGTATAGATAGTTACTAGATCAATCTGACCATATAACGTGATGAATAAGTCTTAGAGAACCCAGGTTGTTATAGACTGCCACTCAAAACTTGGTTTGAATGTCCAGAATAATAATGCCACACAAATACCAAGAGATTATGAAAGGTTTATTACTCACATAATGAGGCTTTTTGTGAAGATGAGAGAGGCTCTCTATCAGGTTCAAAAATGGGTTGAGAGAGAGAGAGAATAATGAACCTAGACTGGGGTTTTGATTGGGGTTAAGGGATGGGGCCAGGATAAGGGCTCCTGTTAGTGTCAAAAGAGGGAGCACCTGGGCTTTCTATAAGCTTGCCAAAATGTGGTTCCTGGTGAAGAGAGAGGACATGAGGCTTATAGACTGTCAGCAAACAACAAAAATGGAGTCAGACTCCATATTTAAAAGGTCATTAACAGGGAGTTATGGTTCCATGGCAATTTTATTTCTTGTGGCCCAGTAACATAAATGGACCTCTGTTTCAAATAGTGCATCAACAGCATTTTTTTTGATGTATGGTGATACAATGCCCTTGCTCAAAACCCTAAAGGTCTACTTTATTCTTTTGGGGCTTTCCATAAACCCTACCCAGTGACTTGTATTCCCATGGATACCTTTAGTATTTTAGGGTCTGCTGAGTCATATGGTCCATGTAACATGGCTGCTCTGCACCTCAACCTGAACCTGATGCAAAGAATATTTCTATCTTTGGATACCATTTAAAACTAATAGTATTTAGTGTCACCAAAAATGAATTGGAAAAATATCTCCAATTACAAAACATACAACTTTCATATTTCAAGAAGTCTACCAGGTATTATGATTCCCTCTTCATATAGTTAAGATTGAGATGAAATCATGTGTTCATTGCTTGTCATGTAATTCACATACAACCAAACATAGTGACCAGATTCCCCCAAAATTCACTGTTGTGAGTGTCATGAATCTTTACATGATTTATCTTCTAGAGCACCAAGTATTATCATGGCTCTAATCATACTTGCCATTTTTCATGCATCTACTATGATTAAGTTTATATCCTTAATACAGTAGAGAATAGGATAATTAACCTAGCCTTTGGGTAAAACCATAATATATATAATTATCCTTTTCACATAAATGTAAGCTACTTTTGATTTTCCTTATTGATAGGGAGTTAATTGCTAAATCAATGGCTTCAGACCCTATTTCTGAGGCTGTGTTAGTTTTCTCTAAGGAATATACCATATCAGGCACACTATATGGAGGTTATTACTTGTGAAGATACCATAATCTACTATTATCTGACCATGTTCATATGCGGAGTTGATAGGGGCATTTTGGGACCCCCACTTTTGCATCCTTAGTCTTTATGAAAGTGCTAATCTTGGCTGTTTTCTCTCTATATAGTCTATTTTCTTTAATATCTTTCAAAAATAAATCATTTTCATAGATTTCTACTTGTCCTTCTCCACTATAGTAGCTCTTATCTTATAGAACAAGGAATCATTCCATGGGCTCTGCCAACTATCAATATGTCTGTTTCTTTTATATATTCAAGGAAAAGAAAATGAATATCTATATCTATAGAAGCAACAGACTCCCTGTGAGCCAGTTATGGAAGCTCCCATACGCCTCCAATTAAAATAGTGAGTCATAATGACACCTTGGGTACCTATGTGTCAATATCAATTTTGATAATGTTCAACAGTCCTTAAAATATTTGTGTGTTCTTATTTCTTTATTTGGGTCAAGAACATCTGAGGGGTTGGCTGGGAACTAACCTCTGCCCTTTGTGCTTTAGGATTCCTTGATATCAGGCATTACATTGATAATGCAATGATTACCATTAGCTGAGCAGTAACCCAGGGTGGCCATCTGACAAGGTATTGAGTCTGCTACCCATGGACCTGAGTGAAGCCCTGCAGTAACATTCAGATACAGCTCATTGTGAACTCCAGTGGAGTCTCCTGCTATCACTGTTATTCCATTGGTCTCCACCAGGGGGCCAAGTGAACCTGAGGCTTCCTAGAGAGCAGCACCACCCCTACCTCCCACTTCCACAGAGCCAGCGCTAACCTGGCGTCGAGTTTAGGAAATAAACCATTTCTCTTTCTTCATGCTATGGTGGGCTGTTTTGAGGGTCCACTCACTGTGCTAAATAGGTCTCACTAAGCGGTGGTGGTTCTGTGCCACAGGACAGAATATAACATTTCAGCTGAGCTCAAAGGAGGGCACATACCACCCAGGAAAGAGACAAGGCCATGATTGGAATAACTGAGAATAGACAATATATATACCAGGCTCAAATGGTAGATACCATTTTGATATAATTATTTTATTAACATCTTCTCACATTCACATACTTATACAAATTTCCTCTCTTAACAATGTTGTTGTTTTTTTGCTAATGGCATTTTTATTAAAACATCAGATTTTCAAATCTAATATTTATTACTAGCTTGTCCTGCTTTTTAATCTAATAGATCACTGAGTTTTATGATATATTAAATATCTTTTCCTCTCTACTCTCACAACCAATGTTTTAGTTCAAGTCTTCCTTATCGCTCGTCTAAACTCCTATATTTTTACCTGTTTTCTTAAGTTCCACTTTTGTTTGACTAATTCAACTTTTACATTGTTTTCATTATTTCTAAGAGCATAGGTTTTATATACATACTAGAGGCCCAATGCATGAAATTCCTGCAAGAGTAGGTCTTCCTTCCCCCGGCGGCCGGCACTGGCTTCCCTCCAGCCCCGGCTTTGTCTGGAAGGACATATGGTCTAATTAGCATATTACCCTTTTATTATTATAGATTCCATGAAACTTGATTTGTAAAGTCATTTGCAAAATTGAGATACTTGGGTGTGGATTTAAATTTTGGAAAGAGTTGAATATTATTGACTGATGAATAGGAGTTAAAGGGAAAAAGTGAAACATAATGAATTATATGATGGCTCTGATTCCTTGGTTTACTTACAAATATAATGAATATAAATTCTTCATATTATCTCTGTGGCATAATTCACTGAGCTATCCAGTGACTGAAAAATCTAGTTTTAGCTAACAAGATGAAATTAATGACCACAGGATTGCTATTCATCCCACCCATCTCCTACTTATTTACCAACATTTTGAAATGCTATCATTATCCATTAGTGCTAAAATGTCCAGAAGTAAGGGGAAGGCAGCTAGGAGAGCTGTGTGGGCCATTACAATGGCATTATTATAAACACACTGTAAAATTTTAAATTGTGTGTTTCCCATTTCTAATGTGTATAGGATATTCAGAAAAAAATAAACATATTTACTTCAATAAGAAAGAATTTTCCCTCTTCCATCCTATCCTTTTTTTGAACTTGAACTTTAGAAGAATCACCTAGAAAACAGACATCATAGGATAAAGGCATGAGTACAGATATCAAATAGGACTAGATTCAAATCCCAGTTCAACCACTTGCTGGCTAAGCAATGTTAGGCAAATGGTGAAATCTCTATGAACTTCTCTTTCCTAATCCCCAAATAAAGATGGCAATGAATTGGTTAGAGTGTTACAAGGTTGACTAATTAAATTAATACACGAGAATCAGTTGGTACAAATTTCCCAATTACTTGAACATAAGTACCTTACAGACCTACTGTCTAAGATTTGAAATAGAGCTTGAGTCTAATAATAAAATTCAGTTCACAATCTTTTATATAAATGAATATCATGTGATGATCCCTTTGATGTAGATAAGTATGTATTCATAACCATTTACTATCTGAGGAACTGATGTATAAGAGTTAAGAAACTTCCTAAAGATGGCACAATGAGCAAAAGATAGTCCTAAACCTTTCATCTAAATTTCAGGTTTCAAGTCTTGTTTGTTCATTATCAAGGCCAGCAGGCACCATGCAAGACAGAGCTTCCTCCTGCAGCAGTCATTGAAGATATCTTATTTCACAGTTGTTGACCAATCTAATTGCTAGTAAATTCTGTTAATTTAGAATTGAATCTGTTTCCCACTAATTTCTAACCCATAATCCTGGTGTGATTCTCCAGAGCCACACTATTTGCTCACACAATTTGCTCGCATTGAATGATATTTTAAGGACTACTATTTTCTTTGTATCTTCTATTTTCCAGATGTTACCACTGAAGAAATCCCTATATAAATAAACATTTATAGAGAAATACGGGACAAAATATTCTAGGTCCTTCTAGCAGATGTGCTGCCAATGACTGTGGTGAGGTCAGCCAGTCAGTACTCCCCTTATGCGTGTCAACATTGTGAACATTCATACTAAGTGTGATCTGCTATTTCAGATGTGAATATACATTTATAAAATAATAGGTTAGGCCCCAGCTGGTTTGGTTCAGTGGATAGAGCATCAGCCTGCGGACTGAAGGGTCCCAGGTTTGATGCCCAGGTTGTGGGCTCAATCCGGGGGCATTCAGGAGGCAGTCAATCAATGATTCCCTCTCATCATTGATGTTTCTATCACTCTTCCCCTCTCCTCTCTGAAATCAATAAAAATATATTAAAAAATAATAGGTTAGAAGCTTATTATTATAAAAATAGTCAAAAGATAATTTTAAATAGAATGTGCTTTTGAAAATACTAGTCCTTTTTGCAGAGGGAATCATCAGGCCCAAACACATATTAAAAGAAAGTTGGATAAAAGTAGGTATTTCTGCCCATCCAGCATGGCTCAGTGGTTGACTGTCAAACTATGAACCAGGAGATCACAGCTCGATTCCTGGTCAGAGCACAGGCTTGGGTTGTGGGCTCGATCCCCAGTGTGGGCATGTAGGAAGTGATTCTCCTGATCAGTGATTCTCCCTCATCATTGATGTTTCCATCTCTCTCTCCCTCATCCTTTCTCTCTCTGAAATCAATAAAAATGTATTTTTAAAAAGTAGGTATTTCTGTTATTAGTTTCCCTGCAAAGGAGCTGGGGATGACTTTCTTATGAATATATTTTTTAAATATTTTAAAATATGTTTTTATTTATTTCAGAGAGAGGAAGGGAGAGGGAAAGAGAGATAGGAACATCAATGATGAGAGAGAATCACCCATTGGTTGCCACCTGCATGCCTCTACTGGGGATCTAGCCTGCAACCAGGAATCTAACATGACCTCCTGGTTCATGGGTTAACATTTAACCACTGAGCCACACCAACCAGGCAGGAATGACTTTCAATGGATTATTCTGCTTTTTGTTCTAATATCTGAGCTTTTGCATTATGTCATACCTCACAACACTCTAAAGTCTATTATAGAACATGCTGCTAATGAAACTCCAATGATATTGATTACAAAAAAAATTACCTTCAGAAGTAGGACTTCAATATGAGAGAACATTTTAAGTGGAATACATCAAAACTTTATACATTTTTATCAAGGAAAGTCTCAACTATATAAAAATATATCACACTTCTAAATAACCCATATGTCAGAGATGATTCTCAAGAGAAATTGGAAAATATTTTAAACTAAACATGAATGAAAATACAAGATAAAATTTGTGAGTTGTAGCTAAACTTATAGTGGTTTATAATGATTCAAGGGCAAAATAGAGGAACATAATATTGACTCACTTTCAATGAGGCTAATTTTGGGGTTCTTGGCTTCTCAAGTTTTGGTTGTCTTGGAAGTTCATTAATGTGAATATATATATATATATTAGAATGAATATAATGTGTTCATCACAGTATATATCCTATATAATAAAAGGCCAGCCACCATAGCGGTGTAAGGACCGGAATGACCGATCGACCAGTTACTATGAGGTGCATTGACCACCTCTCGGTCCCTCTCCCCAGCCTGCAGGCTCTGATCACTGGATGGCCAATGGGGAAGCACGGGGAACCGGGCTGGGTGGAGGCAGGGTGGGACTGGGGGACTGGCAATCGGACGGAAGGCAGACCTCTTGGTCCCTCCCCCTGGCCTGCAGGTTCCGATTAATCCTCAGTTTCTTCAGAAAGGAATGTTGTGCGTCTTCTGCACAGCCTCCCGAGACACGGACTCACTGCTGTGAGAGGCTTTGGAGCGGAACTTCAACAAGGAACCTCTTGGTCCCTCCCCCTGGCCCGCAGGCTCTGATTAATCCTCAGTTTCTTCAGAAAGGAATGTGGCGCGTCTACTGCACAGCCTCCCGAGACACTGACTCACTGCCGTGAGAGGCTCTGGGGCGGAACTTCAACAAGGACTTCAGCACCTGCAGCGACCCTCAGCCTTCACTGCTGGGAGGTGGACAGAGAGCATCAGCTTTAAAGCACAAACAACCTCCTCAGGAAGAACCCGCCACCTCCCTACTCCACAGCAGCTTCTGGTTCTGCAAGAAACTGCGCATGCTCCTCCCTGTGGAGTGGGCGGGGCCAGAGCCTGAGCTGAGCAGTTCCGTGATGGGGGAGGGGCCAAGCCAGGCAGCTGGGCCAGTGCAGGGACAGAGGGAGGGAGGGAGGGGCAGGATCAAGGGGGCAGCCCTGATTCCTGCACCTTCTCCCATAGGCATAGCCCTTCCTGGTTGAGTTTCCCACATCATTGTTAGGGTTTTGGCTGGTGACGCCAGCTGCGAAAGGATTCACAAGGGAGAGAAGAGACAGATGCAGAGAGATGATGTTTATCAACATTTTTAAAGGGAGCAAAGGGCCATTTGCCCTTTGATGGCACGAGGCACCTAAGGCAGAGTGGGCTGTTCTTTTGATCGCTGGAGGAACTGGGGTGGGTGGCGGTGGGGCTGGAATGGGGACTGGCCAGTGGGCGGAAGATGGCCCTGATTGCAGGCCTAGGGACCTTACCCGCGCATGATTTTGTGCGCTGGGCCTCTAGTATATACATATGTATAATGTGCTCATATACTAATAAAGGAGAAACATGCAAATTGGTGTCACTCCGCTACACCCACCAGCCAATCAGATGAGTATGCAAATTAACCCAACAAAGATGGCAGTTAATTTGCATATGCAGGCATGGAGCGAAGACTGAAGGCTCTGGCCTGATTGAAGACTGAAGACTGAAGACTGAAGAGGTTTGGCTTCTCTGCTGCAGCCAGACCAAAGGCCTGGGGCCCAGGTGCCGAAGGAAAACTGGTGCCAGTAGCCAGGGGAAGGAAGGCCTATTGCACGAATCTTCGTTTGCTCAAGGAGTGGCTGGGGGCCTGGGTCACCAGGGGTGACCCAGGCTTCCAGCCCACCCTGGACGCCGCTAAGGGAGAGAACAACATGCAGGCGTGGGCAGGAGCCTGAGAGATCAACACAGAGGGGCTCCTGCTCCAAGCCTCCGCGGTGTAGCTGGGGGCAGGCCCCCAGCAGACACACATACACACACACACACACACGGGGTGCCTGCTCTGAGCCTCTGACGTGGCTGGGGGCAGGCCCCCAGCGGGGACACACACTCACACACACACACACACACACACACACACACACACGGCGCCTACTCTGAGCCACGGGGAGTGGGCCTAAGCCATCTATAGGACATCCACTGAGGGCTCCCGGACTGTGAGAGGGGGCAGGCTGGGCTGAGGGACCCCCAGCCCCCAGTGCATGAATTTCGTGCACTGGGCCTCTAATACATATATATATTCATTCTAACTTTTCTTGTTCTCAGAAGTCACTTGTTCAATCACAGCTAATCCATCATATCCAGAAGGAGAAGTCTTGAATACACACTGTTAATATCTAGAACTAGGAGACTCGGTTAAAAAACTACAAATTGTAGCAAACTACCAAACTAAGATCATATTCAGTTATCTCAAATTTTAGCACAATTCAGAAATCTTGCAAACTTCTAGAAAAGCTAGATCTCTCTATCTTAATAACTCTGACTTAGGATTGGTATTTTCTTATTCTCTTGGGAGATACATTATTTCTTTTAAAGCTGCCCAGGAATACTATTGTCATTGAATTTTACTTCAGCTTTTCAGAGTAAGTCCTGGTTGCTATATATCATTTACCAACACAACATTGAACCATAGATTTCTGAATTTAAATTTGAGACATTATTTTGTAATTATATTAGAGTTAGTGTTGTTTCTTGCATGTTATTAATTTGTTATAAAAATGTCTCAATTTGATCTCATAAGAATAAATGGTTTGCTAATGCTGCTGCTCTAATTAAGCATAAAAACCAATTAAGAAAATGAATTGAAGAGTAACTGAGGTTCAACCTGCAAATGAACCAATAAGGCAACAAGCTTATACAAATGCTGAATAAAATATTAGTTCTTTAATCGTGACTCTATCTTCAAATAAAATGTAGACTTGTTAAAATATTCATCTGAAGTACTATTATAATTTATTTTAAGCAGCTTTAATTATTAGTTTAAACTGGAGGCCAGGTGTATGAATTCGTGCACAGGTGGGGTCCAGCTGGCCCACCCTGATGGGGGCCCATCGGGTGGGCCAGCCATGGGATCTAATGCTGGAAGCTATAGCTTTCCTCCAGCTAGATCTAATTATACTTTAAGAATGGCCAAAAGAAAACCCACAACAGAACGGTTTTGCATTTCACCTGCCATGAGATGAAGTTGTTTATGTGTTGTTTACAAACGTATATCAAGATGGATGATGGCCCTTTAATGATTTCTGTGTTCTTCCCTGGGCTCTGCCCTTAGTTTCCCAATATGATCTTCATGTGTTTGTTTAAAAGTGTTTCTGTTTTTGAATGTGCCTACCCTTCACTGTTGCTCCTGGAAGCCTATGGGTCCTCTTTGCTGCCCCTTTTAAAGAGAGATTGAAAGCTCACCTAATCTGCAAGGCACTGCAGTTTCACAAAATCCCCACCCAGCTTCTCTACATTCCTCAGCAAAGGGCTGCCATCCCATTAATGCTTAGGTTGCCTTTTTGGCTAACTTGGAAGGTCTCCTGGGGCTTTGGAGGGAGAATTCCACACCTTGGCTGCAGTATTAGCAGAGCCCTCTGGAGACTCTGGTCAGGAACAGAAGGGACTGATAATTATTTTCTTGTGCTTTCACTAATGTACATGCACCAGGGAGCCAGGCAGTGATTTAGGGGTGTTGGGGGCCGATTGGGGGCCAGGTGAGCTGTGGGTGGGGCCGATCAAGGCCTGGATCAGGCTGGTTGACTGCTGCAGTGTGAGTCATAGCCACCATTTGTTCTGGCCATTCTGGTCATTCTGCCATGACGGTCACTGGGTATATATATATATTAAAGGCCCAGTGCATGAATTTGTGCATGGGTGGGATCCCTCAGCCTGGCCCCTTGACCTGGCCAGTGATTGGGGCAGGTGGGCTCGGGGGAGAAACCACAGGAGGTTGGCTATGGGAGCACACTGACCACCAGGGGGCAGCTCCTGTGTTGAGTGTCTGACCCCTGGTTGTCAGTGCATGTCATAGCGACCAGTCGACCTGTCATTCAGTTGTTCGGTTGCTTAGGCTTTTATATATATAGATAGATATTTTCTTGGCAATTATGTGTCAGTTTATTTGTTATAATTAAAATACTGTGAAAATATGCTTGAGATTGGTTGCTAATTTAGTTATTATTTTAATAAACAAAAGATGCAGGTGCTATTTAGTAAAGTTATTGGAAACTCAATAATTTCCCTAATTTACCAGTTGTCAAAATAATACAAGCCTGGCCCCTTGACCTGGCCAGTGATTGGGGCAGGTCGGCTGGGGGTAGAAACCACGGAAGGTTGGCCGTGGGCTCGGGGGAGAAACCACAGGAGGTTGGCTATGGGAGCACACTGACCACCAGGGGGCAGCTCCTGTGTTGAGTGTCTGACCCCTGGTTGTCAGTGCATGTCATAGCGACCAGTCGACCTGTCATTCAGTTGTTCGGTTGCTTAGGCTTTTATATATATAGATAGATATTTTCTTGGCAATTATGTGTCAGTTTATTTGTTATAATTAAAATACTGTGAAAATATGCTTGAGATTGGTTGCTAATTTAGTTATTATTTTAATAAACAAAAGATGCAGGTGCTATTTAGTAAAGTTATTGGAAACTCAATAATTTCCCTAATTTACCAGTTGTCAAAATAATACATTTATTTCTTAAAATTTGCTTCTTTTTTTTTTAAATTGCTTCTTTTTTATCACTTCTCAGGAGGTTAACACTGGGCTGAGAGCTGAATGAAGAGAAGTAAACCTGTGAATATCTACAGGTAGAACATTCTTGATGGGAATGAGCAGGTGAGCTGGAATTGTATTGAACATTTTTGAAGCATTAAAATAGCTTAAATGTTAAGAAGACTTAGTCAATACAATTTAACAAATGACTTCAGTTTACAATCAGAAAAAATAATTGTGGTGCTATGTTTACATGCTTTCTCAGTAATAAAGTAGACTTCTCTGTAGATACAATCCTTTTTATACATATCTTTCCAAGTAAAACAAAATAATTTGGAAACAGATGTTACCATTCGTTTTAATAATCTTTTTTTCAATATAATAGGTAATAAAGTAACCCTGCATCTTTTGAGAATCCACAATGTGTACCTCTTTTCCAATGATCAAAAAGCAATTACATATGTTTTTTTAAAAAAATCGACTAAGTAAATTTCAAGATCTACTTGGCTTTATGAAGCAATCGATGACTTGGGCTGCATCCCATCCAGCAACTAAAGAGTGCTCCTAGGGATTGTGCTAAAAGATAAAATCACTGATACACAACACAATTAATCAAAGGCAATATTTTAAGCAGCAAAAGCATATACTTTCACTGTATAACCTTTTAGTTGAAAAATTTGATTCAAGGCTAGGCAAATAAATATTTTCAAGTTAAAATATTTCTTTCCAATAAGAATCACTTCCTTGGAATGTGCAAAGAACATTTGAATTCTATTAATCAATTCTAACCTAAAAAAAAGTTCTGAATTGCTTATAGAGTATCAATTTAAATACATTTTTTAAAGTCCCTGAATCTGTTCTGCAGTTTATTTCTAATGGTGGTATGAACTGTAAAATTGCAGTTATCTTCAATTACTTTCACAAAAAAAAAGAAATGACAACTGATTGTGCTTTGGAGAGACCAAAAGATTGAGGGTTTATAACACAATCTATCTGCTATCAGGCAATATTACTTATCTAGTCAACGTATCAATATTTCTGACACAATGAGAGAAAATTAAAAGTAGTCATTTCAATTTTTTAAGATAGGTTGGTTTCTTGATTTATTGCGCTGATCTTCTCTGTGTCCATGGGGTCAAGACGATGAAATAAAGCTTAGTGGCCAGAGTCTACCCCTGTGTAAAAAGAACTAGTAGAAATTTCAGCAAAGAGGATTAAACACAGGTTTCTACATAGGAGTAGGAAGGATGCATAAATAGAGAAACATGAATTATATAGCTAGAAATAGTGCAAAACTATAAAATTTTACCTGAAGATTTGGATGATTTCTTGATCTCCTGGGCCTCTCTAGGGTGCTTTCTATTAATGAGACAGAAATAAAAGTGGTCATTAACCTGTGCAGCTCTAAAAATGGTGTATGAATGGGAGGAAGTGACTACCATGTATCATTTTGGATAATGGTGAAAGTTAATATATGACTTTGAGACACTGACTTATCAAGGATATCATGTTATTTCATAATAAATATCAAGTCTTCCTGCATTTCTTTATAGAACATATTTAATACCATATGATAAATCAGGGTAACTACAATGAGATTTCAGATTCTAGATTACATGATCATCTGAATTGCATTCACGCAATACAGCTCAATTTGGGGAGGTTACTTGTTTATAAAGGGTGCATAATATGATAACCAAAATTTTAGCACTTGCATTTTGAAAATTTAGATTTTGGTTGCAAACAGATGAGAAGAGGGATGCTAGATTAAATTTTAAAATCATTTCAATTGATTTGTTCATAAATGTGAAGTATTGAGATAGTGTATTATATGGAAATTAAAACTAATCACTTCATAACTAAAACACATTGTATAAAAAAAACCTTATAATTACAGAAAATCCGGGCTTTCAAGAAAATCTAAAATAAATTGCCAAAAGAAATCTAAGGCTAATTAAATTCAGCTTTGTTGCAGATTAAGTGGATTTACAGAAAAGTGATTGCTAATAAAGAGAAAAAGGATAAAGAAGGTTTTATATGGAGCTATGGTACCACTGATGCAATAAATGTAAAGGAAGACATTCCATGTATAATCTAAAGTAAAGAGATTTATCTCTCCTTTAGAGTTACTAAGGATATTTAATAACCCACATGAAAGAATGATAATTGACGAGGTTTATGCAAATCAACATATATTATATACAGAAACATCAATTTTTTTAATCCTCACATGAGGATAAGTATATTGATTTTACAGAGAGGAAGGGAGAGGGAGAGAGAAATATTGACTGGTTGCCACTCATATATATACCCCACCCGGGAGCCTAGGTATGTGCCTTGACAGGCAATCGAACCCACAGAGCCACAAAGGCCAGGACCACATTTCCTTTGAATACACCAACTTCATTGCTAAGCATTATATGTGAGCAATCATTTTTACCCATTTCTTTTTCTAATATTTTATTTCAAAAATGAGTATTCATAAATATATAATCCCATTCATTTATAGTATATATTTTTCATGTTTGTTTATTAAAAATAATTAAAATATATGTGTATGTAGTCATGTGCCACATATAATGTTTAGGTCATTGAGAGACCATACAGTCTAGGTAAAGAGTAGGTGCTATACCACCTAGGTTTGTGTAACATCACTCTATGATGTTCACACAAACTCAAAACACCTCACAATGCATTACTCAGAACATAATCCCTGTTAAGTGTCAC
>NW_005353896.1:299399-301988 GCF_000412655.1 Myotis brandtii | reverse complement strand
GTAATGCTGTTAAATTTAGACAAGCAAGATAAAATCTTAAACCATATGTGTTTATTTGACTTCTGGGTTCATGTGTTTTGTCAGTCACAAGCATATATATGTACACATTCACATTTATATCTCAGTGACATAGATTAAATTGACGTGAATTGTTTCTCCCTTCAGCTCATGGAAATATAACTAGAATTCTATCTGTGCTGACAGTTTGTTCCATAGTCAAATTGGGCATCATGTCAAATGTTTGTCTTCTCATTTCAAATTGAGAGCCAATTTTCTGTCTTTTCTAAGACAGAATGTATGCTAAGCTCCATCTCAGTCTAGTTGCTTCAATGACCATTTTCTCTTTGCATGACACAATATTATTACGTAGGAAGATGTCTCATAGGAGATAAAAGATGGGAGATGATGCCTCAAGAAGATTTGATTTAAAAATATGGAGTGAATATAGAAGAGTGTAGGAAGTAATTTGGAGCTCCGAGTAGAGAAGAGCTTCAATTATACTACAAAATAAGAAGAAAATGCATTTATGGGAAATGTAGGACTGAACTGAATTAAATATGTATAGGTAAATTTCACTTTAAAATTTTATCAAGAGTATAAGACACTGCAAAAGCAATAACAAGCATTTTGACATCTATTCCACTTATTTGACTGAAATAAGTAGAATTCAGACTTGGGCTAGCAGAGAAAGCTAGGATGTGAGAATCAGTCACTTGCAGTCTCATTCTTCTGACTCCTAGATATGAATTTGAACAATTCATTTTCAGTGATGGTAGTAGTACTCATTGAACACTACGTAAATTCTATGGAAAGAATAGACATTTTACATGACCTCAAAATCCTTTCAGCATTCATATTTTTAAATCAGTAAATAAAATCATGCAACAGAGAGGGAGATAAATAAATGACTATGGATTTATGAATCATTAGAACTTTTTTTTTTTCATTGAGCAATGTCAAAGAGCATATTTAAACAAACGTAGAGGGTATAGCCCACTATACACGTAGGCTATATCTGTAGTTTTTAAATCAGGTATTCTACAAAGGACAGAGTAAGTATAATGCATTTCCTGGGGATTTGAATAAAAAAAGGAGCCATAGTTTCATTCAGCATCAGATATAGATATATTATGGAGTAAGACGCAAGAACCCAATGCATTTTTAAGACAAAGCTTATGATAGCAAAGAAACATTATCTTATGCTTCCAGGCTCCTGAAAGTTTCATTTTGGGAATAAGATGTTGACATATGTGTTTAGGATGTGTTTGTTGAAGGAAGAGTTTTTCATGTCAAAACTGTATTCCCTTTACTGTTTCCTATTCTTATCACATTCAATATTCAACAAATATAAATATGAGTGTGCTAGTGTTTACAATACCCAGTTATTTTTTCTTTCTGGGGTAGCAGGATAATACATTTCCAGCTTCTTTGAAATCAATCAGTGCACATGGCTAGTTCTAATTGATTTCTTTTTTCCCTGAATGTAATATATATACACTAGAGGCCCAGTGCATGAAATTCGTGCATGAAGGGGAAGTCCCTTAGCCTGGACCGCACCCTCTCCATTCCGGGACCCCTCAGGGGATGTCTGACTTCTGGTTTAGGCCCGATCATCTGCAGGATGGGGCCTAAACCAGCAGTCAGAAATACCTCTCGCAATCTTGGACCGCTGGCTACTAAACACTCACCTGCCTGCCTGCCTGATCACCCCTAACCACTCACCTGCCTGCCTGATTGCCCCTAACTGCTCACCTGCTTGCCTGATCACCCAAAACCAATCGCCTGTCTGCCTGATTGCCCATAACCATCTTTGCCTCGGACCCCGCCACTGCGGCTTCGTCCAGAATGATGTCCAGAAGGTTGTTCAGCTGTCAGGTCTAATTAGCATATTATGCTTTTATTATTATAGATTCGTGCACGGGTGGGGTTCAGCTGGCCCACCCTAATCGTGGCCAATTAGGTAGGGCCGGCCAAGGAGGAAGGGAATGTGGGAAGTTAGTCAGCTGGCCCAACCCCAGATTGGGGTGTGGGGGTCCAATCAGGGGTGGGGTCGTCTGGGGGGAGGGGCACCAGGTAGTTGGCAGGCTGACCCCACCCCTTGGTCGAGCTACCATAGGACTCCTGGTTGAGGAGACAATTTGCATATTACCCTTTTATTATATACTAGAGGCCCAGTGCACAAAAATTTGTGCACTCGGGGGAGAGGGGAGGGGGGTCCCTCAGCCCGGCCTGTGCCCTCTCGCAGTCTGGGACCCCTCAGGAGATAACGACCTGCTGGCTTAGGCCTGCTCCCGGGTGGCAGAGGGCAGGCTCAATCCCTAGGTGGAGCCCCTGGTCGGGCTAAGAGCAGGGCTGATTGGGGAGTTGGGGCACCGACCCCTGTCATGCACAGAGCAGGGCGGATCGGGAGGTTGTGATGCCACCCTCAGTCACATTCAGGGTAGGGCCGATTGGGGGGTTGGGGCACCGCCCTCTGTCACACTCAAGGCAGGGTCGATGGGGAGGTTGTGGCGCCACCCCCTGTCACGCACAGAGCAGGGCCGATCAGGGGGTTGAGGAGCTCCCCCCTGTCACTCACAGAGTAGGGCC
>NW_005353896.1:281128-298182 GCF_000412655.1 Myotis brandtii | reverse complement strand
GTGTGTGTGTGTGTGTGTGTGTGTATGTATGTATTTAATTCTTTATTGTTTAAAGTACTACATATGTCTCTTTTTTCCTCCATTGACCTCTCCCCAGTTATTCCCATCCAACTAGTTCTGATTGATTTCAATCAAATATGAAATAAAGTGAATATGCTACTTTTATCCTGATAACTACAAAAATATGCTTTATAATTAGACAAAATCCCTATTCTTCAATTCAGGAATGGGGAGAGTATGGCCTTCAGTTGGTACAGCTAAAAGTCACTGTGCAGAGCAGGGTACCACATTAACCTGAGCATGAACACATTTGTAAGACCTATAGGATGAGCAAGAAATATTTTAATTTTATTATATTAAACTGCTAAGATTTGGGAGTTTCAGATAAGGCATTATAACATACAAATACATGCATTGCTAGGTTTTTTTTAAAAAATATATTTTATTGATTTTTTTACAGAGAGGAAGGGAGAGGGATAGAGCGTTAGAAACATGATGAGAGAAAATCGATCAGCAGCTGCCTCCTGCACACCCCCTTCTGGGGATGTACCTGCAACCAAGGTACATGCCCTTGACCGGAATCGAACCCGGGACCCTTGAGTCCGCAGGCCGACGCTCTATCCACTGAGCCAAACCGGTTACAGCATTGCTAGGTTTTAAGCATGGTTCCATGTCCTTGGAATTCATTGAGGGCCAAAATGAGGTGACATTCCCTTCCCTGCTGGAGTTCATTGTAGAGAGGATCACAATATTTGCAGTAAATATATTGGAAATAAGAAAGAGATTGGGGAAGGGGACTGGGAAAGAAGGAGAGTCTAATTAACATAATGGCTATAGTAGGTATAATAATGGCCCCCCAAGATGTCAAGTTCTAGTCACTGAGAAGTATGAGTATGTTACCTTACATGTCAAAGGAGACATTACAGATATTATTAGGTTAACAATCTTGAAATGGGAATTCATTCTAGATCAGTGGTTCTCAACCTTGGCTGCACATTAGAGTCACCTGGGAATCTTTTTAAAATCCTGATTTCTTGGCCTCATCCTCCGGAAATTCTGTTTCTTTGTTACTAATTTTGTGGCCTCACCCCATCACAAAGGAACAGAATTTCTAGAGGATGAGGCCCAGAAATCAGGATTTTAAAAAGATTCCCAGGTGATTCTAATGTGCAGCCAAGGTTGAGAACCACTGTTCTAGATTATCAAAGTGGGTTAAATACAATAATAATAGTCCTTATACGAGAGAGTTAGAGGGTGCAGAGCCAGCTAAGAAGATGTGAAAATGGGAGCACTGGTTGCAATTATACAGAGACAAGAGCCAAAGATTGAGGTGGCTTCTATAAGTCAGAAAAGGCAAGGAAAGCATTTTATCCTAGAGGATTCAGAGGAATGTGGTCTTGCCAACCCATTTTAGACATCTGACCTCTTTCTGAACTATAAAATACATCTCTGTTATTTTAAGCCCCTAAGTTTGTGGTAATTTATAGCAACAATAGGAAAAGAGTAGAATTACCTAAAAAAGAAGTGCTACAAGACCAGGTAACCTCACCTCACTGATAAAACAAGGCTTTGCCTTCAATGTAGAGTATTGGCATTGATTGATCTTGTAGTAAATTTGCGAAAGGAATTATATGTGTTCAAAAACATACTACTAACTCTTTTTACTCCAACTCCATTTCCCCTTTTCATATGCAAAAACTATTACTATTTTGTTTTGCCTAAGTTTGTGGTAATTTATAGCAACAATAGGAAAAGTGTAGAATTTTTTAATAACAAGATCATGAATCTCAGTCTACTTTGTCCTCTTGCTAGTTGTCACTACTCACTACTCATGCCTTGAGATTCTTCTCTCTTTTCCAATACCAATCAGAATATGTAGAAGGTGGTATTTCCCCAATACTCCAAGCCCATAACAGCTCCCAGAAATAATTAAAAGAAACACCCATTTATAGGGTTTTACTTTTGAAAACCAGATAAGAGATAACTAAAAATGTTAGAAATTGTTCAAATTGTATAGCCTGGATTGCAGGTCTATTCTTAAGGGTTCTCAGTTGATATGGTAGTTGAAAGACAAATGAGGCTTTTGCCATTGGTTTATGAACCTTTCACTCAAAATTGACCCTCTTCTTAAGAAATGAAATTGGGTCTAAAGATATTCACAAAATGGAAAATCAGTGCCTCCCAGGTGTATGGCCATTGATGCTACTCGTCTGAGTGAGACTCAGTTTGCCAGTCTTACATTTAGAAACAGAGTGATTTCCTCTGAGTATTTCCACATAGAGTGTCACTCCATGTTGGTTATCAACCTTATTCCAAATACACATGTCCATTTTAATCCAATTAAACATGTGTTTTCCAAATGTACAGCCCTCTTCTATTTATTTTGGGAGAGAATCCCCTACCCACCCTTCCCAAAAGAAAAATATACATTGTGATATGTACCTGGGTCACAAGAATGATCCTTAATAGGCTTAAAATTCAGGCACTTTCCTTATTCCTGCATATATTTTGCATAATGGTATTTTTAAAGGGTTTCTTGCTCTTAATTTTACTTTTTTATTTTTTTAATATATTTTTATTGATTTCACAGAGGAAGGGAGAGAGAGAAAGAAATAGAAACATCAATGATGAGAGATAATCATTGATTGGCTACCTCCTGCATGCCCCACACTGGGGATAGAGCCCACAACCCGGGCATGTGCTATGACTGGAAATTGAACCATGACCTTCTGTTTCATAGGTCAACGCTCAAGCACTGAGCCTGGCTGGCAAGGCACATAATGGTATTTGAAGTTTGGGGATACAGATGTACCAAGATTGACAGTGATCACGGTTTTTCATGGAAACATACACAGCTTGTTTTGAAGAGGAAGTGGGGTGTTTTGGTTTTGTTTTTAAATTGATTAATGTTATAAGGTATGAAGTGCTTAGCTCCCAAAGACTGAATATCTGAATAATAGAAAAGTGAAATCTTGTAGCTTGTACCATCTTGAGAAACACTCAGCTTATAAATATGTAAACAAGATTCGACAACTGCAGCATTCTTCCAGCCTCACCAGATGTGCTTTCAAAAGGCTGTTTAGAGCCCTTCTTTTATGCTTTCCCCCTTTTTTTATTTTCTGCTGCCTGAAATATCAGCGAATGAGCAAGTGATTACCTCACATGGTTTTCTTCTACCTATGAAATATGCATGAGATCTGTTCTGACTAAAGTTTATGTTTGCCTAGAGGTTCAACAACTTTTGGGGGTCTTAGCCTCAATGGCTACATTAGACTTCCTGGAAAACAGATTTACATAAGAAATGGGAACTCAATTTAAATAATCCATTTGTCTTATAAGAACTCTTTATAAGGAAAGTGCTCTTCCTTCTTAAATAACATTAAAATAAAAGTAGTGAATTTTAAAATTTTGAGTGAAAACTGTTCTCCACTCAAGGAAGCATTCTTTTATTTGCTAACATATTTTAGGATTTTTTTAATTCTATAACTTTAAATTGCATGCATTTTTGTAATATCACTCTAACTCATCTTTATTCTAATCTTAAAAATTATTCGTGATTATTCTACACATTGGTCTTTAATCTCAAGACATTAACAAAAAAGTGCATTATGTTTAAATGTGTGACAATCTTATATTCATGTAGAGTGTAATGTAATAACTTAAAATAATCAATAATATTCTATGTTTAATTATAACATATTTAGTAAATAATACCTCTTATATGTCATATGCAATAACCTTGTGAATGGAGATGTTATGGAAATCTTTTTGTATGCTAATGATTCTTTGTTTCAATCATTTATTCCATAGCATCTATTGAGTGCCTAATAAGTTACAGGCATTATTCTAGGTCTTGAGATGCACATCTGTGTAAAAACTACACATATTATCTACTAGAGATAATATTCTAGGAGGGGAGACAGTCTATATACATAAACATACTTCTGAAATGTTTAAATGTAATATGTTAGAAGATAATGAATACCAGGAGAAAACAAACAGAGCAGGCTACAAAGTGTGGCCTGGGAGGCAGTTACTATGCAGATTTCTAAGGCATGTACATTATAGAAATGACTGGTACAAAAGTCTTAAGGTGATAACAATCCTGGCATGTTTGTGGAAAAGCAAGTAAGGCATTGTGTGTAGAGTGAGATGACAATTGCCAGTAAGAAATGAAGTTGGAGTAAAAGAGTAATGGTGGTCGTATGCACATAAGGTCTGTAGGCATTTTAAGGAATTTGACATGCCTTTTATTAACATGGAAATCCAATGGAATTTTTGGAGCAGAATAATGATATGTCTGAGGTATTGTTCATAGGATTACTCTGACAGTTCTCTTGTTGAAAGTAGATTATATTTGAGATTGTAATAATCAGTTTTGAGGAGATGATAGCTCACATCTAGTTGGTAAAACTGTAAGAAGATTCTGTTCCTGTTTTGAAGGCAGGAATTTTTAATTGATTGAATATTATGTGAAAAGGGAGTTAAGAATGAATATAAGAGTTATGGTCTGAAAAAGTGTATGTATAGAAATACTATAAAGTGATATGGCATAAACACCAGCTGAAACAGATTTGAAACGGAGGTCAGAAGGTTAACTTTGTTCATGTTCAGTTTGAAATGGCTTCTGAATATTTAAGTGAAAAGTCACAAAAGCAATTAAGTATCCTAGTCTAGAGTTTGGATGATACATCTGAGCTGGAAATATAAATGTAGGAGATGATCAATGATGTTTAAATTCATAAGAAAGTATACATTTTCCAAGGAAATTAGTACAGCATTACAGATTTTTTTTAAAGAAACCAAATCAACATTTATGTTATTTTATCCCCAGAGCTTACTACTATCTTGAAGATTTGATGATAGAAGATATAATGTTAAACAACTAAAAAGGTAGAGGAATGAGTGAGTCACACAAATATACTGTAATCTATATATATATAAATATGCTGTAATCTATATAGATATAAGCGACCACCCAACTGTATGACCATATGACTGGTAGCTACTGGTAGACACTCAATCACCACCAGGGACAAGACACTCAACGCAGGAGCTGCCGAGAGACAACAACTTTGCAGAGTGCTCTCTCACATCTGAGACACCTCGGGGGATGTCAGACTGCCAGTTTCTGTCTGATCCCTGCAGGCCAGGCCAAGGGACCCCCACCTGCCGGAGGGACCCGGCTCACTCTGCAAATGTCCTTTAAGCCCAGGTCCCGCCCCAGTTGGCTCCAGGGTGTTTCTGGCCCATCTCACCCAGTCCCCCCCTGCCAGCCACCTTCTAATTAATTTACTTTCAATGTGCACAAATCCATGCACCGGACCTCTAGTATACTATAATTATAGAACAGAACCAAGGATCCACTTCAAGTTTGTAGACATGAATTTAATGTGTCATACGTTAACACATACCCCAAAGTCTAGTAAGGAAGTTAGCACATAAGAAGTCACCATTAAAGTTCTGATGAATAAATACAAAATGCTTGAAATTCTCCAAAACTTATTACAGTTAATTTGTATCATGGGGATGAACTTTGCATGTTTGATTTTCTACTTATTCTTGTTTTCCAAAGGCCAATTTTTTGCGCTGGTCATGTAGATAATAAGAACCATTCTATTCTAGTTGCTGGGAAAATCATCTTGAGATCTGCATAAAAGAAGTCTATTAAGAAATATTTCTAGGGAAGCAGAATGGGAGAATTGAATTGGAGTGAAGGAAATGAGTTGGGATGTGGTTTCAATAAATGACTCAATTGATCTTAAAGGGAATGTACCTTGAAATTTTCATAATTGAGACACAGTTGGTGGAACTTTATACCCCATTATCAGCCAGTTATTGAATATGGGCTGCCCAGGGAAAGGGTTTGACCAACATTTTTTAGTTTAGGGCAATTCTTGAAGAAGGACTAAGATGTCAGATAATACATAATTTTAGGAGTTCTTAGAGAAATAATTTTCACTTATTTGATTCTTTACTTCCTTATACATATCCAGAACACTTTGGTAGTATAAATGCCTCTTGTTCCACAGTGATGATGTTTAATAAAAAATTTTAATTTTTTTTTAAGACTAGAGTTTAAAGTAAAAAAAAAAATGGGTCATTAAGGAAGACAAGGATTGTAAGACACTTACTTAGGTGTTCAGTAGTTGGAAACAATAATCCAAGCTTGTGTTTCTAGGTTCTCTAATTCTATTTATTAAAATGAAAAATAAGAAACAAGTAAATAAAATAGCATCTAGTTGTGATCCATCAACTTGATTTAAAAACCCCAGATGAGTAGGTTTCAATCTACATTTGGAAAAAGATTGACTACAAAACAAACAAGCAAAACACACACACACACACAGAAACGACACACCTATTCTTCATTGACTTACTAAGAATTCAAGAAGTTTCCTAGACACAGGTCCTATCCATTGCTAAAGTGACCACAAAAATGTATCAGTGCCTTATGTTGCTAAAGAGATAAGAACTAGGATTCAGGACTCCCAGAGAGGGAACTTTGTGAGTGTGTCATGCTCCAAACTAAAAGCCTGGAGTACTGTATTAATAAAATAAATAGCAATCATAATGTGTGCTTTCAGCACAAAGATATAAAACTACACCGATGAGCCCTGACATGTGTGACTCAGCTGTTTGAGTGAGCATTGTCCTGTGCACTGAAAAGTTTCCAGTTTGATTCTCATCAGGGCCTGTACCCAGGTCGTGGGTTCCAGTCCAGGTGAGAGTGTATGTGGGAGGCAACTGATTGATGTTTCTCTCTCTCTCCCTCTCCTTTTCTCTCTCTCTCTAAAATCAATATAAATGTATTTTAAAAAACCTGCACCCATGGAACAAAATGGAATGTCCTAAAGCAGATCACACATATGTAGTCATTTGATTTACAATGACTATAAGAAACAATGGTGTCGTGATAAAAGATAGTATTTTAAACAAATGTTACTTTGGAAAAATAATGAATATATCAGATGATGTATCATAGAATTGTACACTTGAAATCTATATAAGTTTATTAACCAATGCAACCTCAATAAATTTAATTTACCCAGTTTAAAAAGATAAATAAAACAAATCTACATGTACTCTACCATTTTTTCTCCGTGTGTGTGTGTGTGTGTGTGTGTGTGTGTGTGTGTGTTGTTTGTTTTCTGTATTTCAATTTAACAACAATTGTTAGGTACATATTCATGGTCAATGAATATCTTTTGAATGAATAGTGTTTTGTATGTCAAATTATAGATAACTTTTTATTGGATTATATTTCATTTATATATATTCCTTATATAGAAATGGATCAACAAAATTTGAGTAATGTCCATGCTGTTTTTTTTCTATTTTAGTTCAATCATTATTCATTGACATGAGAAAAAGAAAAAGAGAGAAATCTACTTTTTATTAGCACTTGAGTACCACATTGCCAAAGATATTTCGATGTAGTTTCTAAAGTTTCAAAAAGAACTTTTTTAAAAAGTATATATTTTATTGATTTTTTACAGAGAAGAAGGGAGAGGGATAGAAAGTTAGAAACATCGATGAGAGAGATCAATCAGTTGCCTCCTGCACGCCCCCAGGGGATGTGCCCGCAACCAGGGTACATGCCCTTGACCGGAATCGAACCCAGGACCCTTGAGTCTGCAGGCTGATGCTCTATCCACTGAGCCAAACTGGTTCGGCCAAAAAGAACTATTGACAGAACTATCTAATTATGGAACATTGGTTTGGACACATGATAAAATAAAAGTGGAACAAAATCAATCACTCAAACATTCACTTGTGAGTATCTTTACTTTAAAAAAATGAATAAAAATACCTTTTTAGTGTAATGAAAGGTTAAAAAAGCCCCCCAAATAAAGAGTATATTACGATAAACTGTCCATAAATTAAAGTGAAATAACTAAGGTTATATCAGGGAATCAGGTTAATACAATCCAAGAGAAATGATCGGTTTACTTACATATGAACACTTCACTCTATGTACACTTTCTGAATAAACTTTAGATATAGCATCAGTTTTATAGAATAGATGAGTAAGCAAAGTTTGATCATAAGGTATAATAGTTCATGAATCCATGAAAATTTCATGAGCACCAAAGTGAGTTATCATTAAAATGTTTTCTGTTTTGAAGCCAGGGTCTCAGATCATTAAGCAGCTACTTAGGTATAAACCTTGCAATTAAAAACATCAAAATTGATGTGCAGCTACAGTACTTCGATTAGTAGTTGGATGTTAATCAGAATTTGTTTCATTGTTACTAAACTGAACATGTTTGTGAGAAGATTTCAGTTTTCTTTCACAAACCATGAATAGTGACTTGAATTCTACATAAAATAGAAATTAGAATATTCAATGGTTTTTGAAGAAGGGTAAATATTTAATAAAGTCACTTTATTACATAATAACTTGTATTATTACAACAAAAAGCTGTGTTTACTCCTTTCTATTATATCAATCATTTTACTTATGAGTTAATGTCATGGAGATGCAAGGAAAAGATGACATTTGAAGATTTTAGATTAAGTGCTTATTTCATTTAACGTATCAAATTAATATTATATCTATTGATTGATTGATTGATTGATTGGTCAACTGATCTATCTATTCAGAGTTAATAGTAAAAATGTATAAGTTTAAACCCAAGTCTAAGGGTCAGTAACTTCATGTTTCTATATTTACCTCAAGTAAGTTGTGTTTGAAATATTATCTCTATTTTTTTCCTTTTAAACAATATATTTTTATTTATTTCAGAGAGGGGATGGGAGAGAGGGAGAGGGATAGAAACATCAATGATGAGACAGAACCATTGATTGGCTGCTTCCTGCATGGCTCCTACAGGATATTAAGCCTGCAACCAGGCTATGTGCCTTGACCTGGAATGGAACCTTGACCTCCTGGACCATGGGTTGACACTCAACCACTCAGACACACCAGCCAGGCTATCTCTAATATTAAAAAAATTATTTAACTTCTAGTCAGATTGTAACTGCTTTTGGTAATTTATTCATAGCCTACACACACACACACACACACACACACACACACACACACCCCTCTAAGGAGGAAAATCAATATTAGCCAAGTATTAGGAGTTTAAGATTATGTTTGAAGGATTAATTTGTAATATTCAAAAATATAATGTATTTCTACAGCTTATATTTTTATCCTCAGACACTCTTCTAATATTAACTCACTATTATCATCAGTTCTCCCCCTCTTCAGTGTAATATAACTTGAAATCAGTGTCTTGGAAGCTAAAGCAACTCCTTCAGGAGCAGACAGTATTCTCTTAATAACAAAAAATTTCACACAAAATTGCCATTCAGTAGATAACAAATTACTAAACATGATAATTGTTTATTGTTCAACCTAATGAAAAACATGAGTTTGTCAGTTAAACTAATATCAGTTTAAAGATATTTTAGCTTTACTGAGTAATAATTTACAAAATTGTAATACATTTGAAGTATACAAATGATGATTTGATATACATTGCAAAAGGATTCTACTAATTGAGTTAATTAACACATCCATCACCTCACATAACCTCACATATTTATCTTTTATTTTGGTGAGAACATGTAGGTTTTATTCTCTTAACAAATTTTAATTATACCATACACTGTTATCAACTACAGTCACCATGTTATACAGCGGTGGGCAAAAGTAGGTTTGCAATTGCATTGTGATATTATTTTTCATTAATAAAGCTATTGTAATAATTATAACCTGCATGTCTTTTTCCATAAGAACAACTGTAAACCTACTTTTGCTCACTCCTATACATTAGATTCTCAGACCTCATGCACTTTATAACTGAAAGTTTGTAATCTTTGACCAGCCTCTTGTAATTTCTCTATCTCCGCCTCTGGCAACGACCATTTTACTCTATTTCTATGAGTTTATCATTTTTAAAATTTTTAAAAACATGTATTATGTGTCAAAAATTATGCTGCATTAAAAATTATCTGAAAAGTATAGAACATGGTCCTATAAACAAAGTTATACTGTTAAAACTTATTTTTAATATTTTTATAATCATGTACATATTCAGATCTAGAACAAAAGAGGACAGAGAAAATTTATATTTGAATCAGTGGAGCCAGCAAATGGGGCTCAGAGAAGAGAGATAGCAATGTGCCTGTCTGGTGCAGCTTTTTTAAAAAAAATACTCACTGGAGGATATTTTTCCATTGATTTTTAGAGAGAGTGGAACAGAGAGGGAAAGACAGAGAAATATCCATGTGAGAGAAACACATCATGTGGTTGCCTCTTGCATGTGCCCTGACCAGGGCCCAGGCTAGGGAGGATCCTGCAACTGAGGTACATGCTCTTGACTGGAATATGCCCTTGACTGGAATCAAACCTGGGACTCTTCAGTCTGTAGGCGGACGCTCTATCCACTGAGCCAAACCAGCTAGCTCTCACATGAGATTCTTAAAAGTTCACTCTGATGAACCCAGACATCTCCCACTAATGATTACTTTCTCTCTATTATAAAATTATCTTTTGTTATTTTATCTTTTTATTGGCTCTTTTATTTAAGCATTCAGAAAAGCCTCCTTAAACTTTATTTTTCATCTTTTATCTCTCTCCTTCCCATCACAGCTAAGGTGTTTTTGGATATTCTACATTAATTTTTACTTTCACATCAACAAAATATAACATTAAATATATACAGAAATATATAAAACATATATGTAAGTTATAAACATATTGTAAAATAAACAATTTCAAATCCATATCATAACTCATGACGTAGGACATAACCAATATTTTCTATCTGCCATGTGCTCCTTTCATGCCCTAAACCTTTGCCTCCCTGGCAGGTGTAATCTCTATTTAGAATCAGTGTTTATTATTAATTTTTATTTAAAAATTAGTAGTCAAGTACATGTCTAAATATTACATTGTTTAGTTTTTATTGCCTTGGGATTTGTTAAAATGATGCTTTGTGTAATGTCATGGGCCTTTTCTTTTCTCACTCAACATTTTATTTCTAAAGTGATTCCATGTTGTGGTGGGTGATTGTAGTTTATTTGAGTTTACTGATGTAGAACATTCTATTGGGTTAATATGCCAGAACTTATTTACTTGTTGATTAATAGTTGGTATATTTTTTGTCTTTCTTTATCTAATTTTTTAATCAAACAATGTAAATCTGGACACTCTTGTACATATTTTCTGTTGGATATATGCAAGAATTTCTTTGAGTTGCATACCGAGGAACAGAACTAATGTGTCATAGTTGAACCTTTAACTTTATCATATGATTTCACTTTATGATCCAAAGTGGTTATTAAAATGTACCCTCCCTTCCAGGATTATGTATAAAATGACAAATTAATATTATCCTTAAGAACATGAACCTTGGAGCCAGACTTTCTGGAGTTTGTTTTTCTTTGAATTACAGTACACAATCAAAGTACACTTAGGAAAGTGTATGAATTTTAAGTGTACAGCTTGGTGAATTTCATAAATTGAACCTACCTTTGCAAACAGCAGATTAAGGGCTGAACATTACTAGAATCTGTAGGGCTCCCTTGTGGTCTTTTCCAGTATTACCTCTCATGTCCCCTGTTTTTCTTTGAGTTAAAGTACACAATCGAAGTACACTTAGAAAAGTGTACTAATTTTAAGTGTATAGCTTGGTGAATTTCATAAATTGAACCTACCTTTGCAAACAGCAGATTAAGGACTGAACATTACTAGAATCTAAAGGGCTCCCCTTGTGGTTTTTTCCAGTATTACCTCTCATGACACCAGAATAAATGCTATTTCTACTTCTAAACTCATAGATTAGTTTTGCCTGTTTATAAATTTTATGCCACATCATATAACATATACTCATTTGGTCCTGGATTTTATTTCAATTTATGCGTTGAATATAAAAGTGGTCCATTTTTTCTCAACTCAATGCAAAAAATCGGCCGAGAGACAGCTGGTATCTCAAAAAACTCGTTAGTTGGGACACTCATTAGTCAAGGCCCCACTGTATTGCTCATTAGCAACTGGATAGGTTTCAATTTGGATTCATTTCTAATGCTACTATACCATTTCCTCCCTCCATTTTTAGCATGTTTTTCTCCATGTACATTTATTACATTTCCCTGGGTTCTTTGCTCTTGGATCTGATGGCCACCTTGTTCACTACTTTTATGTCGAAGAAAAAAATTCACTTCTTCCCTCCACTTACATTTCCCTGGGTTCTTTGCTCTTGGATCTGATGGTCACCTTGTTCACTACTTTCAGTTGGGGAATCCTCATGTCGAAGAAAAAAATTCACTTCTTTCCTCCAAGGCCCCCACTTCTGAAGATGCTCATACATCATATGATCAAAGGATATGGGGTGCTCATTTCCCCTCACTATAGAATTTTTATACATCTTTTTTGGTGAACATATATGCATTTCTGTTGGGTTCTATAGAAGCGGAACTGCTGATTTTAATGTGTCAAACTTTAGTAGATACTACCCAACAGTTTTCCCAAGCAGTGTACTAATTTTCATTCTCTACCAGCAATAAATGAGACATGGAGTTACTCCACATTCTCATCACAACCTGTTTTATTTCTGCTTTGTTTTTTTTTGTGGATTTTTTTATGATTCAATTTATTTTAACAGCAAAAAAAATTCATCCATATCTACCATACTCCAATCCCAACTCTTGCAACTACCAATCTATTCTCTAAGTCTGTGAGGTTGTTTTTGTTGTTTTGTTGTTTAGTTTTGTTTTAGATTTCACATATAAGCAAGATCATAAGGTGTTTGTTTTTCTCTGTCTGACATTTCACTTTGCATAATTCCCTTAAGGTCCACCCATCCATGCTGTTGTAGGCTGTTTCCATATCTTGACTACTATAAATAATGCTGCAATAAACATGGGGTGCATATATATTTTCAAATTAGTGCTTTTGTTCTCTTCAGAAGTAGAATTGCTGGATCATATGGTAGTTCTATTTTCAATTTTTTTTTCTGCACAAAGCTTTATTGTTTCATTTGGTCCAGTGCATGGGAGAGGGTTTCAGGGTGGTTAAAAGAATGGCTAGTAGTTTCAGGGAGAGGCTCAAGCAAAAGC
The DNA here is from genome assembly GCF_000412655.1 of Myotis brandtii. Classification (NCBI taxonomy): domain Eukaryota; kingdom Metazoa; phylum Chordata; class Mammalia; order Chiroptera; family Vespertilionidae; genus Myotis; species Myotis brandtii. Next base: position 285,108 of record NW_005353896.1, on the reverse strand, counting down.
CAGACACCAGGGGCTGCGGAGGAGCCCCTCAAAAGCCTCTAGGCTCAAAAGGCTCCTAGTCGTGCTTGAGGGTGAACCTTTCAAAAGAGATACTTGCCCCTCAGAGGTTAGTCAGGTGTAGCCCATCTTCTTGATGAGTTTCACCCGCTCACCTGGAAGTGGTTCTCCATGGAGATGAGGGTCCACGTGGGCAGAACCCAGGGCCTACAACTCCAAAAGGACTTGGTTCAGGTTCCTCTCCAAGGCCTCGAAGGTTTCCATGGCACCCTGAGTTTTGCCCACTCATCTTGGGAGGCTTTAGCACGTCCTGGAAGAGAATGTGGCCACCACGCTGGTTTTGCATCTTTAAGAGATGGTCAGCACCCTCGCTTTTCTTCTCCACTAACTTGAGGAAGAAGTGGCCCATGCCCTATAAAGCTACATCCTCCAGGTGGAAATGGAAGCCCAGAGAGAGGTAGGTGTAGGAGACCCCCAGAGGTAGGTTGGCCAGGCGGTTGACTCCAGCCTCCACCTCGGTGGAATAATTCTGACAAATTTGGGAGCTCATGGTTGCTGGGCAATAAGAAGTTAAGGCAGAAAAAAACAGTGTATTTGCTGGTCTCGGAGTTAGTTCCAAAGATGGTGACTGGATAAGACCCTGGAGAGTGGCCAGAGGCTGGAAGGAGTTACCCTGAGTCTGTTTCATCCAAACATTGTTGAAGCCAGAGACAGATCTGGGACCACCGAAGGCACTATCTATTTTTAATTTTTTGAGGAACACCCATTTTTTCCCCATAGGGTTTGCACCAATTTACATTCCCACCAAGAGCACACAAGTGTTCCCTTTCTTCACATCCTCACCAACACTTGATAGCAGCCACTCTAATGGGTGTGAGGTGATATCTCATTGTGGGTTTGATTTGCATTTCTCTGATAATTAATGATGTTGAGCATCTTATTTATGTACCCGTTGGCCATTGTATGTCTTCTGTTTTTCTGCTTTGTTTTATTTTAGTTGTCTTGTTCCCACTTAACCATTCTGGGAGTATGTTTTGGCATTCCAGTGCAGTTTTATTTTGCTTTTGACTGGTGACTGTGAAAGTGGAGTCTTTCCAGATGTTTATAAGCCATTTGGATTTCCTTTTTGTGTGAAGGATTTGTTCAACTCTGTTGTCCATGTTTGTTTGTTTAAGATTTTCTAGTATTTTTTTAGCAGGTTTTTGTTTGTTTGTTTGTTTTAATTCTGGATGCAAAGACTTTGCTTAGCTATTTGTTTTAAATATTAAGTTCCACTCTGTGGCTTCTCTTTTCAATCCCTTTATGTTTCTTTTGAGGATGTTTGTTATAATACAAATTATCAAGTATTTCTTTTAGATTACTGCTTGAGAGTCTTGTTTTTAAAAATACTGGAATGTTTTGAGTATATTATTGTTTTCCTATATTTTGTTTCAAAACTTTTTTAAATTTATTCCTTTAATCCATCAGGAATTTATTTGTTATATATCATGAAGTTGAGGACCAGAATCTCTGGTTTGAATCCTAGATACAATAATTTTGGGGTGTAAATAGGATGAGTTACTCAACATATTTGTCCCTCAGTTTCTTCATCTGTAACTGGAATCGAACCTGAGACCCTTTAGTCCACAGGCCAACGCTCTATCCACTGAGCCAAATCAGCTAGGGCAGTGGTCGGCAAACTCATTAGTCAACAGAGCCAAATGTCAACAGTACAACGATTGAAATTTCTTTTGAGAGCCAAATTTTTTAAACTTAAACTATATAGGTAGGTACATTGTTATTAACTTAATTAGGGTACTCCTAAGGCTTAGGAAGAGCCACACTCAAGGGGCCAAAGAGCCGCATGTGGCTCGCGAGCTGCAGTTTGCCAACCACGGCTCTAGGGTGTCTGGCATCCACGGGCTGAGCAACACAGGGAAATAACGGCCCAAGTCTCTTTCACCTCAACTGAGTTCTCCCAGTCATTCTATCTTGAGAACTCTCCATATGGCAGGGTAAGGGGTCTCCTGAGACTACATCACAGTGTTTGATTTCTCCTTCTGCTCAACCTGACTTCCTTTTTGTCCACAGGTGTTCTTCACAGGGATAATCATTAATAACACTCCTCCATGTTAATCTGCATCTCAAAGTCAGGGTACTTGTGGATGAACCCAACTGCCACACTACCTTATGGGAATTTTATTTGTGAAGATCAAGTAAGTTAATGTATGTAAAACACTGGAACACTGCTAATCACCATTCTCTTTAATCAAAGAAAGATCAGGGAAGGCTGTGGGAAGAACATAACCTCCACATTAAGACATGAATGCTGAGCAGCTCTTAGCAAGATTAAGGTGTAGGAGGTAAGAGAAATAATGTTTCAGGCATTGGAAATAGCACATGCAAAAACTCTAAAAGAAGAAGTAGAAACTGAAAGGTGTTCAGTATGGCCTGAGTATATGATGGGAAGAGATAGATTATTCAGAAACAATGCTGGACAGGTAAGCAGGAGTTAACTCCTGTAGTCTCATCAACTGCTTAGAGATTTATATATTTTTTATTAAAAACATGTAAATGGCCTAAAATAAGCCCGTATAAGACTTCATAAAGAACAGTGTTGACTATTTCCAAGATTTCTCTAGCTCCAGAGAAATGTATAAATTAGCAGATATTAGAAAATTATAACATTAGTCTGGTTTGGTAATGAGTCTCTAGCCCAGTGGTTCCCAACCTGTTTTTGGCCATGCCCCACCTACGCATCTCTAAAATCCTGATCCCCACCCCCCCGTGACATATAATTCTTATTATTTAAAAAGTGAACTCCTATTCATGTGGAGGAAGCCTAAAAGGCCATTAACTTGGTATAAACAAGCTTCCAAAGAACATGAAATCCATGAAAGAGAAAAATAAAAGAACAAAAGGAAAACTGGATTATTGAAGAAGAAATCACTAAGAAATCATTAGAATAATAATAATAACATGAAGTGATATGAAAAAATAGCAAATAAAGTTTCAAAACATATAATACAGAACTGAAATGCATAAATATGTCACAATATATAATTATAGACTGTATCTAAGGCCACTAGAACCATAAGAAATGCAGAACCTTCACTGTTAATAACTCATAATAGAATTTCCCCTCTTAAAAATCAAATTGGCCCCCTATGGGGCATGTGCCCTACATTGGGAACCACTGCTCTAGCCCCTCACCAACACTTACATTAAGAGTCTATCTGGGTTGAGATTTGAGGGTTTGCAAGTGACATGAAGCAAGTGCCAGTAAGTCCAGAGCCAAGTAGTTGGGTGCTAGCAACAGAGAGGAACCACAGTTGCCATGATACAGTGTATGATTTGTTATGTAGAGTGAAGGAGAGATGCTCTTGCCTATGACTCTTGCCTATGACTTCAGTACCTACATATATGGTGTGTTTGCTCTTTGTTGAACTAGAAAAATAACAGGAAGAGGTTTGGCACAGAATGAAGAAGTTTTCATTAATTTTTAGATATATATTAGACTACCTATTTGAAAATATTTAAAAACTAGAGGCCCGGTGCACAAAAATTTGTGCACTTGGGGGTGGGGGGGGCCCCTCAGCCCGGCCTGTGCCCTCTCGCTGTCTGGGACCCCTCAGGGGATGACCACCTGCTGGCTTAGGCCTGCTCCCTGGGGGATTGGGCCTAAGATGGCAATCAGACATCCCTCTGGCAGCCCAACAGCCCTCGGAGGATGTCCACTTGCCAGCGGGGAGCAGACCTAAGCTGCAGTCAGACATCCTTAGCGTTGCTGAGGAGGCAGGAGAGGCCCCCACCACCACCACTGTACTGGCAGCCATCAGCCTGGCTTGTGGCTGAGCAGAGCTCCCCCTGTGGGAGCGCACTGACCACCAGGGGGCAGCTCCTGCATTGAGCGTCTGCCCCCTGGTGGTCAGTGTGTGTCATAGTGACCAGTCATTCCCAGTCTTTCTGCTGTTAGGGTCAGTTTGCATATTACCCTTTTACTA
>NW_005353896.1:274707-280964 GCF_000412655.1 Myotis brandtii | reverse complement strand
AAGCTCCCAGCCTCTCCTTTTTTTCTTTTCTTTTTTTTTTTCTGGGATTTATTTACCTTCTATAATTGAAACTCTGTTGCCTTCACTGGCGCTCCCAGCTCTGAGGCTCCCGCTGGCTGAAAGCAGGTATCTGGGGTTTGTTTAGCTTCTATAATTGAAACATTGTTGCTTTCGGGCTCAGAACCGGGCCGCAGCAGGCGAGGAACCTTGGCTTCCTCCATCACTGGAGCAAGCAAGCCTCATGCTCGCTTCAGCTGCATGGCTGCCGGCCGCCATCTTTGTTGGCAGTTGATTTGCATATCGCCCTGATTAGCCAATGGGAAGCGTAGCAGAGGTACGGTTACTTACCCTTTTTGTCTTTTATTAGATAGGATAAAATTGTATAAAAAAGGTTTAGATGGCAAGTATACATTTTGGTGTTATATACATTTTAAAGTTATGAGCACGTATTTATTAATTTAAATTAGGGAGAGAATGAACAACAAGTAAATAACAAAGATTCTATCACTTGTATAAAAAGGTATTTTTATGCCCAGCCGGTGTGCTTCAGTGATTGAGCATCAGACCTATGAACCAGGAGGTCAGGGTTCTATTCCTATTCAGGTCACATGCCGGGGTTGTGGGCTCGATCCCTAATAGGGGGCGTGCAGGTGGCAACTCATCAATGATTCTCATCACTGATGTTTCTATATTTCTCTTCCTCTCCCTTCCTCTTTGAAATCAATACAAATATATATTTTTGAAAAGAAGGTATTTTTTATGACTGTGATACATTAGACAATGGAAACTCATTCAGTGCTAAAAGGAAATGAACTAACAAACTATGAAAAGACATGAAGGCAATTTAAGTGCATATTACTAAGTGAAAGTAACCAATCCTAAAATGCTACACACTGTGTAATTCCAAGTATATGATATTCTGAACAAGGCAAAACTGTAAACAATCAGTGGCTTCTATAGGTTAGGAGAGAGTGACAGATGAATAAGAAGATCAAAGGTGCTTTTAAGACAGAAAAACTATTCTGCATATAATACTATAATGATGGATACATTAAAGGTGTCATTATACATTTGTCCACACCCATAAACTGTACAACACCAAGAGTTAACCCTATGTAAACTATGAACTTTAGGTGATGATGTGAAAATGTAGGCTTAGTTTAAACAAATGTCCCACTGTTGTGAGGAATGTTGTTAATATAGGGGATGCTATGCATGTGGGGTGGGCAGGGGGTATATGAGAAATCTCTGTACCTTCTGCTCGATATTGCTGTGAACCTAAAACTTCTCTAAAGAAATAAAGTCTATTTATAAAGGTATTTTATGTGCTCTAAACTTTAGTAAAGATCACTGCTTGTATGGCATATATCAATGAAACAATCATATAAGTTGCTTGCCAATTATCTTTCTATTTTGCATCCATTCAAACACAAACAATCAGACAAATGTTGTCTGTTAAATGGCTATTACAACTTTAACTACAATGAAAATGTCCATGAGCAAATTTATGAAGAATTTCTGCCATATGGCTCTAAACATTTTAGTGGCAAGAATCACATCCTAAAGGATTAACATGATAGTCAGTAAGCTTTGCATTTTATTAAAAGGTTAAGTCGTAAAGATAAGAAATTGAATAGATAATGGGAGTGTAAGAGATGAAGTTTGTTTGGAATTTCATAGAGGATAGTAGTATGCCTCCTTGAAAAGAGCATTTCAGCAAAGGCTTGGAACAGGTGCAACTTTTCATTGAGCCTATGGGAACCAAGAGTCACGGCTGAGACTTGCCCAAACACTTATCTCACTCACTGGGTCTATCCAGATCCCTCCATGAATACATAGTATTATTTTTCAAAATTCTATTTTCAAAGCAAAAGAATCTTCCTTCTCTGTCGGGAATCTGTTACCCCTTGCACTTAGCAGAAACCCCTGGTGACAAGTGTAGTAAGATGCCACTTCAGTTTGAAGCAGTGATATGGATTTCATCCAATTTTTATTTTAAATTGGTCATAAATCTGGTGAGATCACAAAGAAGTTGAACCCCCCTGTTTATGTTGCATGTGAGTCAGATGTCACTGTTGTCTGATGTTTTCTAAAACAGTTCAGACATTTTTCGTTCACAGAAGCCCTCTCTATCATATGATTGCTGTGTCTTGTGTAAATTAATGTACGTGACTTTTATTTGAATTTATACTTATTAATTAATCTAGCTAGGTGGATATCAATGAATGTAAAATGTTATATGTTTTCATTCAACCAAGTACAAATAATATTTGCTAACATTCATTACCAACCATTAAGAAATTGATAAAGCTATCCAGCAGATGGCAGTGTTACCCCAATTTGTAGATATTTAATAGGTTATTTTGGTCAAATCAGTGGGGGTTGGGGGGTACCATTTAATTTAAAGGGAATCATTGTTCAGGTATAAAAAAATATGATACCCATCTAGACAGAAATTCAATAATGTGCATAGACTATATCAAGAAATTGTTATGTGTAGAAATGATAAATTGAATAATAAATATAAGGAGTAAGAACACTACTAACTCCAGACTTTTCTAAGGCAATTATGCATGCTACAATAGTAAAGGAAACTATGGAAAGTATAATCTTAAATATATATTTTCCAAGAGGAGGAGGGTAATACAAACTTTAAAATACAAATAGAAGGAGGTAAAAGAATACTGTTTTCATATAAACAAAGGATAAGTCACAGTACAATATAAATTTAAAAAAAAGAAATTTAACAAATTCAAATATAAAAATAACCACACCATACGTATGCTTCTGGTTATGATGAAGCAGCAAGAAGCAAGCCAACTCTTCTACTGAGAACAACCAGAAAGAAACAGATAATAAATTTACAATCCATTCAAGGATATAAGAGAGCTTCTGGAGAAACGAGGACTGGAGGGGGTCAAGAATCAGGAGCCGAGGAAACCATGAGAAAGTGAGCGATATTCTGCAGCTACATTATCCAGCCTACAAACAGGACATGAGGCTGAAAAGAAGAGTCTTTTGTGGGCAGAAGGAGGTGGATCAAGAAAAAAACAATACAAAAACGAACAGTTGAGCTTTTCTGATGACGCCATTGGTTTAGGGAGAGAAGATTAGAGACTTTTAAGAAGAAAGGCTCCCTAAAAGAGTGAGATGAAGAACTGAGCTCAGTACACAGATAAAGAAAAAAAAAAACACACGCACACATTTGTGCCCTGGCCAGGTGGGTCAGTTGGTTGGAGCATCGTTCCATACAACTAAAGGTTGCAGATTCAATCCCTGGTCAGGGCACACACCTAGGTGGTGGGTTTGATACCCAGTCAGGGACCTACGGGAGGCAACCAATCCATGTTTCTCTCTCGCATCAATCTCTCTCTCTCCCTCCCTAGTGTGGGAAACCAACAAGCAAATAGGCATTTTCTATGTACTTCCGAAGAGCTCTGAATATAGTAAGACACTCCCTTGCATTCCAGCTACTTATCCCCGAGATTCACCATTGTGAATACTCATACAATTGGACCAGAAACCACACAATGAGTTCACAAAAAGAGAAAATAGCCTACCAAGGCTTCAAATTACGAGAGAGAGAGAGAGAGAGAGAGAGAGAGAGAGAGAGGAGAGAGAGAGAAGTATTACAATTAAAATACATGCAGGATGGATCTCTCTCTCTCTCTCTCTCTCTCTCTCTCTCACACACACACACACACACACACACACACACACACACACACACAAGAGATCCATCTACAACAAAAACCAGTATTCTCTAGCCCTTAAATATATAAATTTTAAACTAAAAATTAAATAGATGAAATAAATGATCAGTAGGTCCCTTCTGAGGCTTGAATTAATGCTCTAGAAAATCAAGGCAAGAAAATCTCAAAGCACAAAACAGAACATTAAAGTGAAGTAATCATGAAAGAAACAATTTATAGAAAAGTGTGAATATAGATCTGAAAAGAGAAAATGGAAGGGATGTGGGAGAGACAATAATTAAACAATTTATAGAAAAGTAAATGTCCTTTCGGGAGGAAAGATCTGAGTCTGCGGATTAAAAGGCGTCACTATTACTCAGGGTAAATTAACAAGAAAATATATAGAGAGGACAAAGTCTAGTAAAAGTGCTGAACTTTAAATAAGAAGATAAAAATGTTACAAGTTTCCAGGCAGAAAGAACAAAGATATCCAACTAGCATTGGGCTACTGATATGTAACATTGGAGCTTGAATGCCATGGGATCCACTATCTACCCACATTATCATTCAGGGTGCTAGGGGGATATTTGAGGATATTCACAAACTCTAAAATGTGCTGCATCCAAAGATGAGGGAAATGGATAGAGCGCAAATACTCATCAATATTTAACTATGTAGTAGTCAAAGACATACTCTGTGGAAATGGGCAATGATTTCTAAATAGGATTTTTTTTTACATCTTGAGACAAAGGAGAAATATTGTAGGGGGGATCATAATCAGTACTAAAATACCTATAAAACTTGGGACTTATGTTTGAGAGAATGAGTGTAGTAGAGGAGATTGTCAAGTTTTATCCTACCAAGAGAAAAGCAGCAGAGAAATTAGACCACTGTGGTGGAGAAAATGATGTCTCAGAGGAAACTTATTGCTTTCTCTTAATAAATAGTGTATGTGTCTGATTAGAACTAATGGGGAAGTGCAATGATAGAAATTTGGTTAACAAGGAAATAAGGGGAAAGAAATTACAATAATGTCTGCCTGCTGCAGAGGTGGGAGAGGCTCCCGCCACTGCTGCTGCACTTGCTAGCCGTGAGCCTGGTTTCTGGCTGAGCAGCTCTCCTCTTGTGGGAGTGCACTGACCACCAGGGGGCAACTCCTGCATTGAGCATCTGCCCCCTGGTGGTCAGTGCGCGTCATAGCGACCAGTCATTCCACTGTTCAGCGATTTGCATATTAGCCTTTTATTATATAGGATGCTGTTTTAAAATGAATAAACACATTTAACTTTTCTGTTAAAATTTTGAATATATTAAGTATCAATAGATAACCCACTCAAACCAACAACATTTTTTTTTGTTATTCCTCATTATTTTTTAAGAATCTAAGTGGGTTTTTAAATGAAATTTAATGAAAGGGTTTTATCCACCAGCCAAAGCAGACCATAAAAGAATAAAACCTTAGGATTAATCGCAGTAAGAACCTTAAAAAAAAAAAAAGAAGAAGAAGACATTTCTCACAAGTTCTGGACACCAGAGAAAGGAGCAAGCAGAGTTCAATGGGAAAAAGAGCTGATCTGATCTCTGCTACCGGCCTGCTAGCCTGGCAGGTGATATTCCAGGGCATCCTGCTTTCTGTCTTCACCTGCTGCCACATTAACACCAACTATTATTGTTGGAAAGACCATAGGGCATCATTGGTAAGCAAGCACAGAGCCAACAGGTTGTCTATTGTGAAGAAAAGTGTTTCTGTGTGTTATATATTGATTTACTTCATCAAAATTCTATGGATAAATTTAAAGCAAATGTGTTGCTTAATTTATCAGGGTGACCTCAATATTTTAAATGTATCTTATATTTATGGAATACACATTTATATATTCATAAAGGGTACATGTATTGTAATGATAATAAACCATAGCATGTTGATAGTTTACATATATTTAAACTTTGATATTTTAGGTAAGTAGAACTGTAATGCACACTTTTTTTACTGTGTAAGGATTAGAAGTTTTTATTCTATTTAATTGTCCTGAACATTAATACAATTGAATATATTGATTGGTATGTGGAAATAGTAAAATTATTTTACTCGATAAAAGGAAACATAACATCTTCTCCTGAAAAACATGAATCAGTGATGAAAAAATAAAAGACCTTATAACACATCACACTATTAACAGGTACATTTTTTATTTCATTAAAGGAAATTATAAAAGCAGAGCAAGCAAACTGTTCTTGCTTTTATTTGTGACTTTGATGGCAAGAATTTTTTTAAGTTTCAGAAAGTCCTCTTTAGTTAGTATTTTCCTTTACTGATATAAAATTGATCAGATCTGATTAATTATCTACACTAATAAAAGAGAAACATGGTAATTAGCGTACGACCGCTACCCTTCCCATTGGCTAATCAGCATATCCTTATGCAAATTAACTGTCAGCCAAGATGGCGGCCGGCAGCCATGCACTGAAGCGAACAGGGAGGCTTGCTTGCTCCAGTGACTGGCGAACTCCAACGTTCCCCGCCTAACTTGCCGGCCTCTCAGCTGCAACTCTAAGCAACTATGT
>NW_005353896.1:272268-273782 GCF_000412655.1 Myotis brandtii | reverse complement strand
TGACAGGGGGCGGCGCCCCAACTCCCCAATCGGCCCTGCTCTGAGCCTGACCAGGGGCTGCACTTAGGGATTGGGCGTGCCCTCTGCCACCCGGGAGCAGGCCTAAGCCAGCAGGTCGTTATCTCCCGAGGGGTCCCAGACTGCGAGAGGGCACAGGCCGGGCTGGGGGACCCCACTCCCCACCCCCCCCGAGTGCACAAATTTTTGTGTACCGGGCCTCTAGTATTATTATAAACAAGTAAGATTATATGGCTTTAAGTTTATCTACCTTCAAAAATCAAATAGGAAGCAAGTGCTACTGTTTTTTAGGTGATAAAATTTGATTAGACAATTATACAAAAGATTTCAACATATGGTATGTAATGAAAAAATTGAGGAATAATACTTATTTCATAAGAATGCATAATGAATACATACTTATTGTGAAAATTTGCAAAGTACAGACATTTCTAATGAAGCAAAATTGCCCATAAACTATCACATCAAAATGATCAGTGTGGATAGTTGATATGGCCAGTTAATTAATGGACATTTAATCCTTAACAGAATACAAATCAGGTTTCCTCAGGTCATTGTTTAAGTGGAAGATAATATGAGACTCAGGATTTACCACAGGGCTATAAACTACTGTTAACTTTCTTACCTTTCTTTATAAAAATCCATCAAAGACAACATGATCCCTTCCAGCATTAACTGACATCACATTGATTTATGTTTATAAATTGGAGATACGTTGCAATTGTGGAGGGGGCCTATAAGGGGGATGGGGACACCTGTAATACTTTCAACAATACAAATAATTTTTTAAAAAAGAAACAACAAAAACTAAAGATTTAACTAATGTATACACATTTTACATAAAAATGTTATAGTAAAATAGAGCAAAGATTAGACATTTAAATATAGGCAGGTTTTTAATGAGTGAAACTATCTGAGTTTAAGAGACTTGGGAGTGGGGGTAATGAGTAAAGTAGTGAGGGACTCATCTAAAGAGCCATAAGTCAGCTCAAACAAATGACTGCCTTGGGCAATGCAGGTCCAGTACTAGCATTGCCAGATAGTCTCATTTTTCAAGAGGAATGGAAAGTCTGCATCTTTAAATTAAATATCCTGTTTTTTAAATATTTTGACTTGTTGTAATGTACCGCGCGAATCACAGAAGGACGCCTCAAGAAGTCGAATTAAAGAGTCACATTTATTGCAATCCGGGACTATGAGGGGCCATTCCCCAAATCTCATAGTGATAAGATGGTGGCAAAACCAGACTTATATAGGCAAAGATCACAAAGGTATTGATTACATCTCAAGGTTTGGAATGAGGAACCTGGTTTGCAAAAAAGCAGTTTACAGAAGCAGAATTAAGGATGTTAATTATAGTGTTGGGTCTTGGGGTCACTGAATTGACAGAAATACATTATCTAGAGCCCTCAGGTCTGGAATGAGGAACCTAGTTTGCAAAAAGCAGTTTAAACAACATGTTATAAACACATTATCTAGAGCCCTTGGGTAGCCTG
>NW_005353896.1:256338-272151 GCF_000412655.1 Myotis brandtii | reverse complement strand
TGACCACAACCCATGGGATATTCACATTACAATCAATAAGGCATTTAATCAAATGGGATGATTTATATAATTCAGAAAATCAAAATAACCTATCCATTGTTAAACAAAGCAAATAGGTACCATACTTCAGACCAAACAAACAAACTACTGTGTGTCAGCAGCCATGCATCTTCCGCGAAGGCACCTGGTGGTCACATTTTGTTGTTTGCCAACATTACAATGCTATGCTTGTAAACAAAAATTTAAGTATATAATATTACAACCTATACTTAGAATTTATATGTCCGAAATTATTTTATGACTTCATCCTCTTGAAAGTAAACAACATTTAAAAAAATACTCCCTGCATACCACTTGAGTAAGCCATTTATTATTTTCAGGCTTCCTCAGATTGACTTGTAGGTACAATTTTTGAAACTCCTAAACTTTCCTTCTCAGAACTCCTGTTCTTGAGTCTAGGAGAAATATTATTTTGTTTCTTGTGTCATAAAACAGAGGTATTTAACAGTGTGAGATATTTTTCTCCTGAGCACTTCAGGATTTTCCACTATTTATATTCTGTAGCTACAGAGCTTCGCTATGTAGATATATAGCCATAGATATAGAAAACTCAGAGAGGATTCCAAGGACAAAGGAAGCTTTCATTTTTGACTCAGAGACTAATGTCATTTTTGTTTTTTTTACAAATATGCTTTGTAATTCCATCAAAGTAAGCTCCATCCAAATGGCATTAGTAAGCAAATATGTCTTGAAAATGCCTTGCCCTTATTTACCGTTGATGTGGGTAAAGGAAGATTTTTTTTTCTTTGTGAATCACAGTTGAAAGGTGGCTGCCACAGGCTATCCATATGCATTTTCAAGTGTCTGGTATAGGAGTAACTAGTAGGATTCTGTTGGACTGATATATGCTTGTCTTAAACCCTATCTATTGTCCAGCAGCTGGCTACACGAAGGGCATTTTTTTTTGTTCCCGTTGCTCTTAGGTGAAATGTCTTCTTTCACCAAATAATGTGCTTAGAAAGTTACACTTTGTTCTGCAGGCTCTTCTTGTCCTTTATGTTAGGGAACTGCCCATTCCACTGAGCCTTCCTGTGTTATCTTAGAACAGGAGAAATAAACCCGTCAAGTGTGACTGAATGGATGACACGTGACTCTGGAGCTTTAAAAGCCACAGGGGTTGATTCCTCTGATCAGTGCAGTTTATGCCTCAGAGACTTTGAGCAAATGCGAGTGGAGGGTGGGGATGGGTAAGGCAATGAACAGATATCTCCCATGTATTTCCCAGTCATCTAAACTCTCGTGCACCAGAGTGAAGGATATATGTATCAGCAATTGTTTTTTGAATCATAGTAATTCTGGTTGCAGTGGTTACCATAAGTTCTACAATACTTGTGTAAATTAATGATTATTTCCTTTACATACCAGTGAAATTTTAAGTTTTGTTAAAACTTCAGTATTTTAACAAAAACTAGTGTGGAGTAGTATAAGGGAATGCTAGTCTAATACCATCTTTATTCAGAACTTAAATTATTATATTTAAAATTCCACAGCATAAAATTGTTTTATTAGGAAAAAATTACATGTAAACACAATAGTGTTATAAAATTAATAATAGCCAATGCGCACTGGAATAGAGAGCATGTACATAGTCAAAATTTATAAAAATCATACTGAATGCAGTATAGTTTTTATTTTAAAAATGGAGTTTCAGCTTCCCTCTCACTAAGTGATTATCCAAGAGAAAATTGCTATAATTTGTGTGCTATGGATGCCCAGCAGTTCCTTTGCTGACTCATTGACTGACTAACAAGTAGACTAATTTAGGTTTAATATCTCTTCAGTTCATCTTTTATTAGTGGTATGAAAGAGCATTAAAAAGGCCAAAAGTCAGGTAACAAGAGAGAGAAACAATATCTGGAAAATCTACTCAAGTGTTCTGAGAATACTGACTACCTGAGAAGCATATATATTCAAGTTACCTCATTCCAAAAGAAAGACACTCCTAGGGTTTGTGTTTTAAGCTAACTGGTAATCTAAATAGTTATATATATGCCTAATTAAGTAACTAAATCTGGGCAAATAAAAGAACTCTTCCATTTAGCACACATTTCTTTATTTTATTATTATTATTTTTTTTACTTAAAACTTCAGCAAAAATATATTGCAATGATGCACTTTGAGGTATTTGCAGATTAATTGTCAAATTACCATCATTTGACAGGGTCTTGGTATATAGACGAGCGATCAAAATATATTTAGTAAACTTGTAGAAAAAGATGAAAATTCTAGAAATGACTTCCAGTTTCTGTTTGAAAAAAAGTAAGTCATGAACTATGAAATAAATGGCAGAGACCATTTTAAATCTAGCAATGTGAAAAGAGAGATTGTTCCTGAGGCTTTTGGTATAAAGATGGAAACCAGGAAACTTGTTTACATCTTCGGTTGTGAAATACTGAGTAATGACAATAGCTTCTAGGCAGATATCAAGTCTGTTAAAAAACTTTCTGTCATACAGATAAAAAGGAAATAGGACAACTGTAATTAGAAAGGTCATTCTGATCACTGGTTTGAAGATCAGCAGTACTTATCCATTGGTCTTGGAATCAATGATTCCAAGACAACTTAACTACTGAAACTACACGTGTTATCAGACTAATTAGAGAAATTGGCACTGATGCAGTAAATGGGATTGAACTAGAGCAGCTTTAAAATGTCAACACTTTTATAGAGCATTTGGGTTGAAAAGGAAAAAAAAAACTCTCACATTACATAAATCAGAATATAACAATCCTATGGGTGGTATTCTGCCCATTACTATTATGGAGGAATGAACAGTGTACAGGCTGAGGGATCTTGGTTGCATTAATTAATTTTTCTGAGGTTATTGTCTCACCTATGAAAAGGAGAAAGAATATTTTTTCTCTCAGGTTTGGAATGCAAATCATTTTCTTGAAGATCATTAAAATTATAAATATCCATTCAAATGAGATATTTTTTATATGTCACAATGGTCTTTGCCCTAGACAGTGTTGTGTGATACATTCTAACTTCACTCCAAAATATTTTCTCAACTCTTTTATAGCTGACAATGCTCCAATGTGTATTTCTGTATATTGTGGCTAACTTTTCAGGTTAATAGATATGACTCTAGCGGCTCTATTGAGTAAAGTTTGAGAAATGTAGGGATAAGTACATTAAATTATTTCTTTCGGACTTCTTGGAGACTTTATTTTTTTTTAAATATATTTTATTGATTTTTTACAGAGAGGAAGGGAGAGAGATAGAGAGTTAGAAACATCGATGAGAGAGAAACATCGATCAGCTGCCTCCTGCACATCCCCCACTGGGGATGTGCCCACAACCCAGGTACATGCCCTTGACCGGAATCAAACCCGGGACACTTCAGTCCGCAGGCCGATGCTCTATCCACTGAGCCAAACCGGTTTCGGCTTCTTGGAGACTTTAATATACAAATGTGCTTTGTGACTTCCAAGGGCATGTGCAAATTGAATATGTTTGATCCCAAATACATTGGACCACAGAATCTTCCTTTAATCATGGAATATTATGAGGGATCAATGTCCCATTCCATAGGCTGCCTTTTTGTTATATTGATTGTTTCCTTTGCTGTGCAGAGCTCTTAAGTGTGATGTCTTCACACTTGTGGATTTTGCTGCTTGTGCTTTTGGTGTCATATCCAAAAAATCATCTTTTGACCAATGTCATGAAGCTTTTCTCTATGTATCCTTCCAAGACAGTGGTGCTCAACCTTCTGGCCCTTTAAATACAGTTCCTCATGTTGTGACCCAACCATAAAATTATTTTCGTTGCTACTTCATAACTGTAATGTTGCTACTGTTATGAATCGTAATGTAAATATCTGATATGCAGGATGGTCTTAGGCGACCCCTGTGAAAGGGTCGTTCGACCGCCAAAGGGGTCGCGACCCACAGGTTGAGAACCGCTGTTCTAAGAATTTTGCACTTTGGGGTCTTTGTTTACATTTCTGATACATATATATTTTGAGTTGTACAGGATAAGGGTCCATTTTATTCTTTCACATGTGGATATCCATTTTGCAAATACCATTCATTGAAAAAGTCATCTCTTCCTCATTGTTTATTTTTGGAACTCTTGTTCAAGGTTAGTTGACTGTATATATGTGGGTTTATTTAAAAAAAAAAACAAAAGATAATGAGTTGATAAGGATGTGAAAAAATTACAATCCTTGTACACAGTTGGTATAAGTGCTAAATGGTGCAGCTGCATTCTAAAAGAAATAAACAAAAATAAGACTACCATATGATCCTGCAATTCCACTTCTGGATATAAACCCAAAATAATTGGAACTTGATCAATGTAAGAAAATTAAGACTGAGATTATGCCTCTTCCTCACCCAATAGTTCACTTCTCTTTGCTAAACAACTCTAATTTCAACAGCATTTTTATATGATGTATTTGATAGTCCTCTTAACATTCTCTATCACCTCCCTGATTCTACTTTTTTAGAGCAATGTTAAAAATAATTCTATTGAAGTATGCTACTCAGACACACAGATGTGGTCAGTCTTATACAAAAGAGAATGATCCAGCTCATCTCCTTCAAGGTCATGTGACTCTTAAATTGCCTTATAATGAGATAACTAATATAACATTTTTACATAAATTATTTACCAACTTGGTTTACACATTTAAAATTAGTCAACTCATTATTTTATTCTGATGGAAGATATTTTGTTTAGTTTTCTATGTATAATTTTATTTCTCATTTCATATTAATTTTCTATACGATATTATTAATAGTAATATTTTTATTCAATTCATTGGTTAATATTACCAACTCAATTTCATCCACAATTTAAATCATGTTTCCTGTGTTATCAGATAACAAACATATATTGACTATCCTAGGATCCTTTGACTCTTCCTTAGTATCTTTCCTCTAGCTTGACCTCACTCTAATCATCAACTTTTAAAAATTTAATCATACAGATAGTGATATTTTCACTTATTTATCATCAAGCCTTTTGTATTCAATTATTACTTCAAGGGTAGTACGAGAAACTGTGTCCAGTGACCTACTGAACTCAAGATACAGTATTACTTTGTTATGTTCCTGAAATCTGAGGCAAACCCTTAAGACATAAAACTAATCTGCTTTAAGGCAGAGAGAAATGGAGCAAAGGATAGTGTATTCAGGGCCTTAAAAACAACAAGAAAATTACAAAAATGATGTTATTTTGGCATAATCTGATTTCTTCAAATGTGTCTCTAGACCTCTCCCTATAATTTAATGGACCTTGTTCTATTGTGGTTCTTGATACTTGGCCTTATTAACCTTACCTGATCCATTTTCTTGTTTTTCCTCCCAACAATATCCTATTTCATTTTCTTCCTATTCCTGTTGCTTTGATCTTATCTGCAGAGTTAATTTGTCTTCCATGATGACCTTTTAGTAAAACTCTTTTAGACTGACTCCAACTACAAAATTATGCTCCACTTCTAGATTCTGATGATAACATTTTCTCAAACTTGTTCTTGCTGAATTCTAAACTTTCATGGTTATGATTACATTTGGTATATTTAAATTTTTATTTTGATATAATTTAAAAATGGCCTTAAATACTGAATCAAATATATATAAACTGGCACAATATCAGAATTTTTGACATTTGAATCAAATTGGTATAAGGTATCTTTTGGCTAATTAATGTGATATCAGCCTTTGTCATCATTGCTTATTAAGAAATTTGTGTTTGAGTAAAATTGTTTTTCAATATGTAAAAACCAGCATGCCTAAAACAGCTAGAGTTGAATAAAGAAATACTGACTTTTAAAGAACTAAAAAGAAAAAAAGGGCAAGCAGGTTAAGGGAGAGCTTTAGTTACAGTTAAAGAACTGGGATTACGGTATACTCTATGGACCCAAATAGACATTTGGAGATATTTTGGAGGTTAAAATTAAAGGATTGAAAATTGGTTACTTTTACAACTAAGTTTAATTTAGTTGAGGGATAAAAAAAAGTTGAATATAAAGAGATTTATTACAAGGATATTTGTATGAGTTACTTTAATTATTTCATGAAATGGAAAATGTAACTGCTAACGAATATGACACAATCATCTTAAAGAAAATAACCATAAATTTCAACAAAAAGTCTTACATTCAGAAACTTGATAATATATTTTGTTAAACATTGTGTTCTATATTGGCCTAATCACTCCACTATATTACTGAATATTTTCAAAGATCTGCTGAATACTTTGCATAACAAGGAGCTCATAATCTTCTGAAGAGAATGAGATCAGAGACAAGTCTGATTCTTACTTTAACATTTGCTTTGTTTCACTGCTAACTTGACATAAATCTTTATTTTTACTTTAGTAGTATTCAACTAAGCATGCATGTTCATGTATAACTTTAAATAAGTGACAAGAATGGAAGTAGTTGGCCCTATAGAAGCTATCATTAAGAAGACTGGCAAAGTGGAAATTACATAAGTGAGGAAAATTTCATGTTGGTCATTTTAATCATTTTGGTGGTTCCATTAGTTTGATGGGTTACCACATGGATTTACTGGGGTACAGAAGAGATGATGGCTCACATGATTAATTGGCCTTGTACATCCAGATGGTTTTCTGTAGATCTGTCACTTCATATAGACATTTACAAGTGTAATATGAATACCAGTTCATGAATACGATTTCGCAAGTATTTCCAGAGGCTTGCAACCAAATACTTTAGCGATTCATTTCTGAGTAAACCAATACTCCTAACCAGAAAAGGGTAGAACCATTAATAACACCCCCCTCCAATAAATAAAGACATATTTCAGTCACTTTAAGAGACCTTTGTTCTATAGCAGTGGTTCGTAATTAACTAGGGGTGATTTTCCTTGCAGAGAACATATGACAATGTCTGGAGATATTTTTGATTGTCACAATTGGCAGTAGTAGGGGATGTTATTGGTATTTAGTAAGTAGAGGCCAGGAATAGTACTAAATATATTACAATGCCTAGGATAGTCCAAAGAAATAATTATCTGATCCAAAATTTCAATAGTGTCAACATTGAGTAAGTCTTGCCTATCTTTAGGACCAGGATTAGAATAAAATGTACTTAATAGATTAGGGTATCAGCAACTTAATGATATTAGGATGAATGGCTATAATATTCTATTGGTTTTTTACAACTTTAGAGTTGAGTAGTTTTATCAGTTAACCATACTATCAATTTAGGTGCCAATATTGTAAGTAACTCCAGTGAGTTGATTTTAAAACTCATTGTTATAGTTAAAAAAAGAAGGCCTCCCTAGTAAATAAATATATTTATAGTTCTGGGTTCAGGTTTTCTCTTGATTGTAATTATCATTTCCATTTCATAATGAAACTATCTGAAATTTGCTCCACTTTATGAGAACTTAGTTCTGAAAAGACCTACTGTGGAATGAGAACATCTGAGTCATGACTTTTTGTTCAGTGGGATAATTTATCTTGATTAGGGCCCACAAACAGGCTATCTGTAATTGCTCAGAAGCAATCCACAGGTTCACACATTTCAGAAAACACAAAGTAGATTAATTTTTAAAAAATCATACCAAATCACACTTTGCTAAAACTATATATTAAGGGAAACCTCAAAACAATCCAAGATAAAAAGACATATTACGTATGAAAAAACAATGAAAAGAGTAACAACAGCTGACTTAGTACCAAAGGACAAAAGAAAATAGCACCTATAAAGTGCTGAAAGAAAAAATAAAAACAAAAACTATCAATGCAGAATTCTCTAGCCAGTAAACATATACTTCAAAATGAAGGTGAAAAAAGAAGATTTTGAGATCAATAAAATCTTATGCTACACCAGAAGATAACTTTCAAATATAAGGACATCAATGGGTTGAAAATGAAAAATTGAAAAGATATAATGTGCAATACAAATGATAAAATCTAAAGTAACTATATTAATATCAGAAAAAAATAGAGTATGAGACAAGGAATATTACAAATGATAAAGAGAAACATGTTTTTATAAAAAGATCAATTCATTGAAAAAGCCTAGCAGTCCTAAATGTGTATGAATTTGACAACAGAATCTAAAAATATACAAAGCAAAATAAATGACAGAAATAAGAGAAAAAAGAGATATTTCAAAATTTTTATAGATGAAAATTTGACATCTTCTCTTTCAAAAAAATCAGTAAATAAAGAAATTTGAACACTATCAATCCACTTAACCTAATTGACATTTATAGAGTCCTCCCTCAATAAATTTGAAATGACTGAAGTCATACAATGTCCCCTAACCACAATGGATGAAATTAGTAGATAGTATCAATGAGGTATTGAGAAAATCCCCGAAGGAGTTAAATTGAGCAACAGACTCCTAATTAACAAAGAAGACAGGACAAAGAAAATTATAAAATATTCAAAATTGGATATTCATAAAAGTAAAACTAAATTTTGTGGGAGAAGCTAAAGAAGTATTTAAATGTACTTCCTTTTATGCTTATATTAGAAGAAAGCATCAATACCTTCCCAAGTGCAGACATTACTGTAATAGATTGAACATCCACTAGCACTTTATTTATTTATTTATTAAATATATTTTTATTGATTTTAGAGAGGAAGGGAGAGGGAGATAGAGATAGAAACATCAATGATGAGAAAGAACCATTGATTGGCTGCCTCAGTCACACCCTCTACTGGGGATTGAGCCCACAGCCTGAGTATGTGCCCTTGACTGGAATCGAACCTGGGAACCTCCAGTCTGCAGGCCAATGCTCTACACACTGAGCCAAACCAGCCAGGGCTCCAATAACACTTTATACTGTACTTCGATTTATCCATTTTTTATGATCTACCACGGATGATGAGTTCAGGAGACTAAATAAAGTTATAAAGCAGGACTTGTTAGTTTAAGGCAAACTTATTTTATTTTCCTAACAAAGTAATACAAGAAATAAAACATTAACAATGACCAAGGCTGCATACTACATTCCAGTCATTGTCATACTATTCTGATGCCCAGTTATATAGAAGCAATGGTGGCCACTTTCTTGTTCAAGCCTTTATTGTCCTCAGTAAGACTTTCACTGGCCATACAGGACTCAAAGCTGGAGACAGTATTGCATAGAGCTTCCTCCTATGTTGAATTTTGTCGTATGAAGACCTATATCAATTTACTAGATCTCCCATAACAAAATACCACAAACTGGTTAGCTTAGGCAACAGAAATTTATTTTCTCAAAGTTCTAGAAGTTCAAGATCCAGGCATTGGCAGGACTGATTTCTTTTGAAGGTTGTGAGGAAAAATATGTGCCATAACTGTCCCTTAGCTCTGGTGAGTTTGTGGCAATCTTTGATACGACCTTGCTTTTAGAAGCATCATACATTCATTTTTACATGGTGCTACCCTTGTGTGTTAGTGCCCACATGTTCTCTTTTTAAAATGACACCAGTCATAACAGATTTGGATCCTTCCTAATGATCTCATTTTAACTTGATTTCCTCTGAGAGACTCCATCTCCAAATAAAATCTCATTCTGAGGTACTGGGGGTTAGGACCCTAACATAAGGATTTTGTGGGGGAGTGGGGTAAGGGGCACAGTTCAAACCATAATAAGACACATTGCATTTTTTTTCTTCTGTGATGTAATATTGTAAGACCTGTACAATATTAGTAAGTCTATGAGTAGAGACCACTTGGTGTCGTGAATTTTCCAACTTTCACAGTAGCCAAAAACAGAACTTCTAATGCCTATAGCCAAGCCATTCTAGCTATGCAATCTCGCACCTAGAATATTTATAGAGTTTTACAGTTTCACAAAAGAAGAGCAAGGACAATCCAGATACACAAATAAAATGAGAGCCATGTCAGTTCTAATATTGAGCTAGTTCAGAAATGTTGTAAACAACTCCCATCTCCCTTGGGAAGAAGAACAGAGATCTGTTTCTTGACATGATTTTTGTATCTGCCTCATTTATCTTGTTAATTCTCCAAAGCCTAATAATTGAATTTTTGCTTTATGGGAGCAGCCAAATGCATTCTTGGTTTTTGCATCAGACTCTCTGCTTAGTTGTGCTTTGAGTTTTCATATCTGTAATCTCTGCTACTCCCTTGTTCTGATTGTCACCCCAACCATCAGCTATAAAGCAGATGTATTCTTTCAGGATTTTTATGAGATCCACATTGTCTGCTTTTTTTGTCTTCCTGCCAACCTTTCTACTAATGATTTTCCTTTAGTAGCAAATCTACCTTTCTTTCAATTATTGGCATGTTTTAAGGGGCATTGTTTGCTTTGAGTTTCTTATGCTCTTTCAAATTGCCTCTTGTTTTGGGGTATTGGTGACCAACAGACTACTCTGCTGTAGCCTCATCACCTTTAGGATCTGGAGAAAACCTCTCTGAGATTTTGATGATACTGGGCTAGCACACCCTTGTTGCTGTCACACTTGCTGGTGGGCTCGCAGCCATCACACCTATGCTGCCCTCTCCAGGCTTGGAAACAGATGTCTCAGTGACTTCTGAAGATGCTGAGCTGGGATACTTTATGGCTATCCTACTCGGAAACTGGCAGAACTCAACCACCAGCATTCCCTATGACCTGCCGCTGCCCCGGGAAGAGATGTTTTCCACTATGGTGTCATGTACGTGGGTTGGACAGACGCTATTTTCAAAACCAGCAGCACTGATATAAGTTGATTGTATGCTTTTATGGACATTACCTGTCCTAGATAGTAGTTATAGATACATACCATATTACAGACTGAATGTCTGTGTTCCCCAGAAAGGTATGTGTTGAAATATTGACTCCCAATGTTATGGTAATAGGAGTTGGGGCTTTTGGGAGGTAATTAGGGCATGGCGGTGGAGCCCTCATGAGTAGGATTAGCACTCTTACAAAAGAGACCCAGAGAGCTCTCCCATTTTGTGACCATGTTGATGACACTGCAAGAAGATGGTTCTTCACGAACTAGGTTGTTCATCAACATCAAATCTGCTGGACCCCTTGATCTTGGACTTCCCAGCTTCCTAAGCAGTGAGAAACAAATGCTTATTATTTAAATTACTCAGTCTATAGTATTTTTGTCAGAGCAGCCCAAATAGACCAAGACGCACCATCAATGCAGTATGTGCCAATATGAAATGAGATTTACTGAGAAAAAAATCACTGACACAGAGAGAATAAACCACCTTATTCACCAGATTTATTTTATTGCACAGCTTTTTCCAGACATAGATGAAATGTCTGCATTAAGGTAAACTTTTCAGTTAACAGGGATCTTTTCCCACAGTTCTCACTGAATTTATAGGGACAGTGGAGGAGAAACCTCTATATGATTACATAACAATACAAGTTCCCTGGTAGAGGAGGGAGCTTTATATTTTTCTTTGATAAAGAAGACCCTCTAGTAGTAGCAGCTAGACTCAACCTGTTCTTCTACTGAGCTAACTCTGAATGAGCTGAGCCAACTTTCTATTAAGTTACTAAAAGATTGTGTATGTAAAGAAGGGATTGGGGAATGAGACTCCATGACATCCACATCTGTCTCTTCTCACAAAGCTACAGAAATAAATATATATGGAGAATAACACATTTTAGCAATGCATATCTCTTGTACATCTTTAAGAAAGAAATCTCTATATCATCACCATTATACTATTATTGATCAGTCTTTTGTATTGGTATAATTGAGCAATTTTACCTGAATGCATGCCAAGCAGTTTTGCTTCCAGAACCATGGAATATTATGGCGGAGTTCAATTTAACTGGATATTGACGCCCTTTTTGTTATAACGGTCTAATTTTCAAAAGAGTAGCATTAGAAGAGGCAAGTGGGCTTTAAAGAAATGTAGGATAATAGTTTCTAATTGTCCATTTGTCACTTTAAATTACCCTGAAGGATCAAGGTAAGAATAAAAAAAAAAATACATCAGGGCCATTTTTGAAATATCTATTCCTTCAGAGTAATTAATGGTCCTTCATATTACATAAGTATATTCATCAATTAACAAAGGCACACATGATATATTAATCCACTAGTTAGGTTCTTCAGAAGATTCTTTTATATTTTACAAATACAATAATTTCTATCATGTGAGTATGTTTAAGCATTATTTATTTACCTACTTAAAATGATAAGTTAAAGCATTTTATGTTAAGCCATTAGTGGTAGCAGTAGTGTTTCTTTATTTTAAAAAAAATCAAGTCATACTAAATACAGGAGCATTTGTATATACAGAATTAAAAGTATTCCCTGGAAAACAGCCTACAGTTAGAATAAGGTTTTGTAATGTCCATGTTCTAAATTAAACATGATATCTTGCTATTGACTTCTCTGTCTTTTATTCTATCTACAGATATTTATATACTAATGACCATAACATAAAATCTTAAGCTATGCACAAGCAATGACTTCTTGGGAATTTTCCTCCTCTTAAAATGAATGGTTGTGTTCCATTGTCTTCTTACCTTGTGTTTTTTTCTTTTCTTTTAATCCTCACCAAAAGATATGTTTTTACTGATTTTCAAAAAGAGATAGAAAGGAAGAGGAAGAAATCAAGAAACATTGATGTGAGAGAGAAATATAGATATGAGACAGAAACATGGATCCATTGCCTCCCTAAATGCCCCCACATCGGGGACCGAACCTGCAACCTGGGTATATGCCCTGATCAGCAATCAAACTTGCAATTCTTCGGTACACGGAACAATGCTCCAACCAACTGAGTCACACTGGCCCGTGCTTACCTTGTGTTTTGAACACTATTGTTCTATCTAATCATTGATCAATGTAATATACCACATTAACAAAAGAAAGGATAAATAAAATGTGATTTTTATCAATAGATGCAGAAAAAGCATTTGATAAGATACAGCATCCATTTATGATTAAAACTCTCAATAAAATACTAATAGAAGGAAAGTACCTTTACTTGCAGATAACATGAGTCTTTATATAGAAAACCGTAAGGAATTCACACAAAAAACTATTAGAAGCAACAAACAAAAACAGTAAAATTACAGGATACAAAAATCAATGTATAAAAATCCACTGCATTCCTATGTACTAACAATTAAATTTCAGCAGCTAACTGGAAAAATTATTTTGCATTTGTATTATTTTGCAATACATAGAAATGGCAACTAAAAGAATAAAATACTTAGGAATAAACTTAGCAAAGGATGTGAAGGACCTATATACTAAAAACTAAAAGCATTATTAAATGAAATTGGAAAAGACAATGAAATGGAAAGATATTCTGTGTTCATGGATTGAAAGAATCAACATAATTTAAATGTCCATATTACCCATGCAATCCCCAATGAAATCCCATTGACAATTTTAAAAGGAATTGAACAAAAATTTAATCAGATTTGTATGAAACCACAAAAGGCCTTGAATAGTTAAAGCAATACGAGAAATAAGAACAAAGCCAGAGGTATCATACTACCTTACTTCAAATTACATTGCAGTGCAACGATAATAAAAACAACACATTATTGGCAGAAAAACAGACACAAAAACCAATTGAACAGAATTGAGAGCCCAGAAATAAAACCACATGTATATAGGAAAAAAATATTTTGACCAAGGAGCCAAAACTACACAGTGGAGAAAATAAAACCTCTTCAATAAATGGTGCTGGGAAAATTGTAAAGCCACCTGCAAAAGAATGAAACTAGATTATAGTTTGTCCCTTTCTACAAAAATTAATTCAAAATTGATCAAAGACCTAAATATAAGATCTGAAACAATTACATAGAAGAAAACATACGTAATAAAATTATGGACCTTTATCTTAGATAAATATTTTTGTTAATCCTCCCTCAAGGATATTTTCCATTGATTTTTAGGGAGAGTGAAAGGGAGAGGGAAAGATAGAGAGAAACATTGATCGGAGAGACACACATCGATTGGTTGCCTCCTGAAAGAGCCCTGACCAGGGCCAAGGCTCAGGAGTAGTCTGTAACCAAGGAAAGTGCCCTTGGACAGAATTAAACCCAGGACCCTTTGGTCCCCAGGCCTATGCTCTATCCAGTTAGCTAAACCAGCTAAGGCTGTCTTAGAGAATCTTTTAATGAATTTGACCTCAAAAGCAAGGGAAGTAAAGTAAAAAAAATAAATAAATAAATGAATTTTACTATATCAAACTAAAAAGCTTCTGCACAGCAAAAGAAACCTTCACCAAAACACAAAGGCATCCAACTGAATGGGAGAATATATTTGTAAACAACAGCTACAACAAGGGGTTAATATCCAAAATATATAAAAAAGACTCATTCAACTCAACACAAAACAATCCAATGAAACAATGAGCAGAGAACCAGACACTTCCCCCAAGAATACATACAAATGGCCAACAGTTATATGAAAAGATGTTCAACTTCACCAGCCATGAGGAAAATGCAAATCAAAACTGCAATGAGACCCTGGCCAGTGGGTAAAGTGGTTAGAGCACTGGCCTGCATACAGAAGGGTCATGGGTTCAATTCCTGGTCAAGGTCATTACCAGGATTTCAAGATTGATCTCTAGCCTCTATCAGGACATGCGTGGGAGGCAACTAATCAATGTGTTTCTCTACCATTGATGTTTCTTTTTTTTTTCTCTCTTTCCTTCTCTCCTCCCTGCCTCCCTTTCACTCGGTTTAAAAAAAATAGGAAAAAAAATATCCTCAGGTGAGGATTAACAACAACAAAAACATAATGAGATGCCCCTTCACACCTGTTAGGATGACTATTATCAACAAGACAAGTAATAACAACAGTGGGAGAGGTTGTGGAAGAAAAGGAACCCTCTTTCACTGCTAGTGGGAATGTAAACTGGTATAGCCACCATGGAAAATAGTATGGAGGTTCTTCAAAAAATCCAAAATAGAGTTACCATGTGACCCTGCAATCCCTCTTCTGGGTATTTACCCCAATAATTTAAAAACATTTATTTGCAAGGTATATGCATTCCTATGTTCATTCCAGCATTAATCATGGTGGTTAAGACATGGAAACAACCAAAGTGTCCTTTGATAGAAAATTGGATAAAGAAAATGTGGTACATACATACAATGAAATACTAGTCAGCCATAAGAGAAGATGAAATACTGGCATTTGTGACAACATGGATGAACCTTGAGGATATCATGCTAAGTGAAATAAATGAGTCAGAAAAAGCTAAGAACCATATGATTTCACTTATATGTGGGCTATAAAACTGAAACTCTTAGACACAGACAATAGCATGGTGGTTACCACAGGGAAGGGGAGTGGGGTGTCGTAAAAGGGTAAAGAGGACACATTATTTGGTGACAGAAGATGATCTGACTTTGGGTGATGGGCACATATTGCAATATACAGGTCATTGAAATGTATACTTGAAACCTATATAATCTTATTAACCAACTAGAGGCCTGATGCACAAAATTTGTGCAAGAGTAGGCCTTCCTTCTCCTGGCGGCCAGCACTGGCTTCCCTCTGGCACCCGTGACCCGTAAGGTCATCCGGAAGGATGTCTGGTCTAATTAGCATATTACGCTTTTATTATATAGACTAGAGGCCCGGTGCACAAAAATTTGTGTGTGGGGGGGAGGGGCGAGGGGGGGTCCCCCAGCCTGGCCTGTGCCCTCTCGCAGTCTGGGACACCTCGGGAGATAACGACCTGCTGGCTTAGGCCTGCTCCCAGGTGGCAGAGGGCACGCCCAATCCCTAGGTGTAGCCCCTGGTCAGGCTCAGAGCAGGGCTGATTGGGGAGTTGGGGCGCCGCCCCATCATGCACAGAGCAGGGCGGATCGGGAGGTTGCGATGCCACCCTCA